>NC_136261.1:248495363-248595827 GCF_964187855.1 Myxine glutinosa
TTCCTTTGATGAAACATCTTTTCTCGACTTGAACGATATTTAATGGACATCAAAATCGATTAAATTATACATGTTCTTAAGAGTCATGCAAAATGTGCAATTTACACCTGTACCCCATACTATGTGAAGCAGGTGATGAGAATGTCTGGCACATGATTTTCCTTGTTGCATGGTTATTAAGCTCATGAGAAGCAAATGGGGAAAACTGTGAAGGAGAGGCTGATTTACAGAGACAGTCAACCATAATGTAGTGACAGCTGTGAACGTGCTGTTGCGTTAATGGCGTAGTTGGATTATGCAGTAATGTAGTACAGGTTCAGGAACCTGAAGGTCTCTTGGGAAATCATCTTTCTTCTTCTGTTGAAAACGATCCAATCATGGGTGGCATGCGCAAGACGTTAGTGCACACGACATGCATCTAGCGATATTTAATGTGAAAACTCAGGCACATAAGCATTTCTTCCTCCACTCTTCTTCCCTGATTCGTCTTTCTTCCTCATCTGCTTTCAGCAGAGGCTGCAATGAAGGCATCACGGATAGTCTTTCTCTCTGTATGTAACAAAAACTGCCAGACACCATCGTTTGTCTCCATTGATTGGTCAAACATCAAGATGGGCATCATCTGAGCCTGTGATCTTACAGAGGAGAGCTCTTCAGGAGGGGCTCTTCCAACTCTGGCCCTTAAGTTGAAAATAGGGAGGAGGAAAAATACTTTAGATACTTCCAGGTGTTGCTGTTGGATGGGTCCGATGGTATCGCACACCACATGATTCCTCTGGTTTGGGCTCATGGTGGGAGAGATGGAGAGAAAGGTTCCTTTGGACCCACTTCAAGCATTCCCATGACCCAATGGAGAGACCAAATATGGTATAATTCTGGGATTACTAAAGCTAAGCAATTCAACCATTAAGCAAATGTCAGTGTGCCTCAGCACAACACTTTTTTCCCTTCCATAACCAAATCATAACTTTCTTCTTCTTCTTTGAATGTTTGCATTCTTCCTCCTCCTTGTGATATTACTGCCTCCTCTGCTTATTTTATTATCCTTCTTTTTCGTCGTCCTTATTCATGCAGCCTTAACAAAAAACGTATGAATGCATTATTAATTTTTGCAATTTTTGTATTCATTACTTCTTTTTTAAAATACTTTTTGATCAGTATACCACCTTAATGATTTATATGTTGACTTACTTCGTAGTAATTATGGTAAATATGTTCACAGGATACTGGCAAGATAGCTTAAACTGGGCGTACCATCTGCCAGAATTAGTTGGTGGTTGTTAATGCTCACTCGGTGTCTTTTTCGAATATTAGGTAAGCTATTGCGACCACCACGAACAAATTCCAAATTCCTGTACACTCAGGTGAGTATCCTGCAAATAAAATTGCGACTTGTCTGGAATTTTAACCATGAAATCATTTTAACGAGACACTCAAAAGTTTCTACCTACTTTGTGTGTGTTCTACAGTGGCAAATAAAAATGAAGTCAAGGGCATTTGGCAAAGGAAGACTTTTAAATACTTAAAAACCTTTATGAACATAAATTGGCAAATAAAATTTATAGGTCACTTAAGATTTGCTGGAATATAATTACAGATAATTATATTCCAGTAAATCTGAAATTATTATTATTATTAGCAATAAGAAACGAGTATGTGCAAATATTTGGTTTCATTATTACACTCAGTATAACTTTCAAAGAGTATATATCATGCTTAATGAATATACTAGAGAGCTTTGAAGATGTAGTTATACAGGCAGACAAAAGCCAATTAGTCACGAAGTTTAACTTATGTTCCATGCAAATCTCCAGGGAAAAATTGAAAGAAAGTATAAAGAAGCATCTGGTGAGATTTGGACTTAATTATAAAGTTAGTCACAGAGCTTTATGAAGGCAACTTCATGCATAGCCAATGTGCTTAAACATTTCCTACGGTCAATTAAATGGGCAGATTATGTAAACACAGGATGCTTGTTGTGTTTGTATTCAGATTTCCGATTTTTTTTTAACCGAAAACAGACAAGAAGTGGTAATAAGGCTTAAACACCATATGGCAATACAGCAGTATATATGTGAGTAAAATAGAGAGAAAATGAGTTACAATACAAAGCAGAGTTACAGTACAAAGTACAAAGCAGTTACAGTACAAGAAGGAGCTTGATAAGTAAGTTGTTAGTGATAGAAATTCCACTCAAAATTGACCATGTTCGATACATTTAACGAAAGAAAATATATTGATGTGGAGAAAGAAAATGGCATTGGAGATTCGCAAAATATTTACGACTATCAGACAACTATCCAATAATTATTGTTGCTGAAATTATTATTTATAAACGTGAAAACATGGGGTTTTCTTTCGACACATTAAAAAACGTTTATCATCAGCTCTTATCTGAAAATTTGCTCAAACGAAGAAACATTTCTACAATTTGTATTTGTATATGAACCATATCAAAATATAATTTCTGTTAAGTGTGCCTAAAAAGCTGCTCATCTTCATCAAATGTGATGATAGACGTAATCATGGGGGAACAAGAATGACTGCACTGTGTTCAAAACCTGCGACAAAATTTGGTAACGGGCTGATTGGGAAACGCACATTTAAAGCACTCTTAAAATTGCCTAATAGAAAAAAACATTTTAAAATTATTTATTTTGTGCTGGAAGAAAGTCCCTGAGCCTTAGGTCTGATTAGTGATTAAATTAGATCCTGAAGTTTGATAAGATTACTTAATATTACAAAGTAACTCCATCAATATGTTCTCCAATACAGCAAGTCCTTAAATATCAGAGGTTCCAACAAAAAGCCAACAAAATGCCACAATATTCAAAATTGTGATAGTTAAAACCAAGAGCCCATGGGGAAAAAGGGGTTAGGTTCCTGGGCTTCGGGAAAATAAAGAGGAAGGTGAGCGGCAGCCAAAAATAAACACATCACAATTTAAATAAATAATGTAAAATAAATATAAATTGGCTTTATGATGAAATTTCCTGCTGCATCGTAGGAGATCAAACATTCAGAAGCAGATTAAATATGGCCCTTCCTTTCTGTAATGTGTCGAAAGTCTCAACAATTCCTCTCCTCATAATCTCTTGAATGATTTATCTTTGTAACCTGTATATCTATTTATTTTATAAATCGTTCTATACCTCCGTAAATCAGCGAATAAATAAAATAATCAAAGGGAGACGCAAATTGCCCCTCCATTTATACAAGGGATCATTCTGTATGCAGCTTTAACATGGGGATTGAAAATACGTTTCCCGGCTTCTACTGGATGAAATTGGCTGCAAATTTCATAAGTAAATGCTTTGTAAGGGGTGTTGCAAAATAAATGATACTTTTTTCCCCAAAGATGAAATGGATTTTCAATCGGATGAAAATCCAACCAAAGGCTTAATTTCATTCAAAAATTAAAAACTCACATTTAATATACGTCAATATGTCCACCATTAGCTCCAGAAACCATTTGAAGTCGACTTTTAAAAGATTTCAGCAAAGACACGAACATTAGTCGCAAATATGATGGAGACAACACACAGGCGCGACATGTCATGATGACGCACGCGAAATTTGAATTCAAAAATTGCGGACATGTGGTCAATACAATCTGGGGGGAAAAAGTATCATTTATTTTGCAACACCCTATACATTGAGGTAATATGTTCCAAATTTCAGCAACGTCTGTTTCCACATTCTTGAGTTTTATTTAGAAAACCCACAAAATCACATTGGTGTCTGCCCGTCCATCCGTCCGCCCAAAATGTGTTAGTGCTCATATCTCAAGGGCTATACATTGAAACTAGCTGAAACTTGGAATATACATCAGCCAATAGGTCTAGTTAATAGCATTCAAAACAAATTCCACCTATTTGCTATAGTTTTTGCTTTAAAATTAAACACATATAAATATATATACATAAATAAATATATAAAAATATATACATGCTTTATAACTCTTCAAAATGTTATTACCCAAATCTAATGTGCTGGCTTAATAGCCTAATGGATAAGACATCAGACTCCCATGCTGGGGAGTGTAAGTTCAAGTATCATCTGGGTTGAATAAAAAAAATATTTCTTCTTACTTTTTGAAGTATTTTATATCGTCTTGAATAATCAAAGTGAGGCGCAAAGTACCCCTCCATTTATATGGGATCATTTCTCTGTATGCAACTTTAACATGGGACTGAAATTTTTTTGTCGGCTTCTACTGGTATATGGTACATTATATATTCTTGGGTAAAATGCCAGTGGCATAGAAAAGGCCCCTTTATATAAGGGTATGTGCCATTTGGCAAAGTAGAGAAAAGAAGGGGACTGAAAATGTAAAGGGGGCACCCTACATCTGGCAAATAAAATACATTTACTTCTTCATGCAGGTGTATGAATCAAATTGGCACCCCTTTATATGAACTTTTCTAGAGCATTACTTGATTCCTCCTAAGAACACAAGGGTAGTCCGTAGTCCAACATGAACACGAGATTTTTTTGAATGTCCCTTCTTTTCTATTGTTCGACATTTTCTATAAGCTATGGAATGTCCCTTCTTTTCTCTACTTTTCCACATGGCACATACCCTTATATAAAAGGGCCTTTTCTATGCCCCTGGCATTTTGCCCAAAAATTACTTTTGTACATAGTTTTATGCTTCAGTGCCATTATTAACGGTGTGTGCATGAGAAACAATAAAAAGCTCGTGGTGCAAGATAACCATCACAACTCAGCTCAAAAACCATGATTGGTCAAAAATAAGCCCCACGATAACTAAATCAGTGCATCAAGAGGAAAAGTGCAAAATGATTGGTCAAAACTGTGATATTCAAACCCACAATATTTAAAGGTATACTGTACATAATTCCAAATATTATTTCATGAAAGGGCCCTTTTTCCCAACTGCACTGCTTTACAAAAATAAGAAGAAATAGTCGGCAGAAGTGAAATTGCCACGAGTAATGTAAATTAATCTTAGATGTCAAAATGGACAAGGATGAAACAATTAAAAGCAAATATTCTAACATTGAGCAATTAAAAGTTTTAGTGATTCCTTACATTAAAAAGCTTTGAAAACCATTTTAACAAACCATTTTCAAAGATGAATATCATTTGAAAGTAATTTCCTTATAACGTTATTCCATTTGTATTACGAAATGCTGAATAATAAAAAAATGATTATTTTGTTATTGGCTAAGGGGGGAGCTTAAAATATTGTGAAAATTAAAAGAAAAAACAGGTGAAAAGTTCACATAAAGAAATGCTATGAAATACAAGGAAACAAACAATGCTCATGTGTGCCATTTTTGGGGCTAATTTGACTGGTTAAGTCCATTGAAGGAGAATGGTGGGACTGTGGTATATGGCTAATACTGTATATTGGTAGATTTACTTTCCTTGGTACACTGAAAGTTCATTGAGGGCCATCACCTGATGATGACTAACATGAGTCCCATGGCTGGTTAGGACAGGAATTTGTAATTTGGCCAGGGTGTTGGCTGTAATCGCCTTCTCTTTGTGAAAGGCACTGCAGGATCTCCAACGTCGACCAGAAATGAATGCTCACAGATGGGTCTCCAGTTGAAAATTAATTTGATGGATAATGCACTCATTGATGCAATATCCTGCTTGAAAAGTGCAAGCGTGGCAGTTTATAGTCAGCTGGGGAATCACACCCAGAAGAGACAGCTGAAAGGCAAGTGTGCTACCTCTGAGCTGTCCTGCCAGACCCAATAACAACATCCTGGCTCAACATACCTTTGCCATATACTGTAGGTCATATACTTATTGCATATATGAATATGGTGGAACTTTAGATACCCCTCCCCACTTCTATGTGTACCGGGACTATCCCCCACCCCCCACCCAGGACATAGTTTATTTCTGTCACTTAACACCACACTGTTGGAGCATCCTATGCAACTACTAAACTTTAAAAATAGCCTGAAACTTAATAAAAACGCATTATTAAAAATTTGGAGAAGGGAACCTCAGGCCTGGCAATCTATAAAACTATTACATTAAAAAGAGTGAATTTAACATTGTACAACAGACGTAATTACACCTCACATACAAAGTAAATACAAATAAAAGTTGTCATACCAGTATATAACAACAAAGATGGCAAAGAATATGTAAATGTGAATAAGTATAATTTAAAAAGCAGTTATTACCACATGCTCGCGAAGCGAAAAGTGGGGCTAAGCAATTGGTGACGTATGTACGTATGTACGTGTCTGCATTTTGTTAAGAGCATACATCGAAAACCGTTCAACGGAGGAAATTGAAACTTTACCACATGTTACATGACCATTTGATATTGCACATATTGAGCGCACATGAAAAACTGTTCAACGGAGGAGATTGAAACTTTACCACATGTTACATGACCATTTGATATTGCGCATATTGAACGTACACCGAAAACCACACAAAATTAGAATCATTGTAATCGCTTAAGCCTTTATTGAGCTCAGATGGTGAAAAACAAGCGAGGAAGAAGGAGTGCAATTTGCCATTTTAACGATTTCCCGATGTATATTTTAGCGATCTTCCTGGTGCCTTTATCAGCTTTGGTAGTAACTAGGACGTGCCCGTACGTGGCGTACCCGTAACCGTACCGTACCCGGTACCGTACCCGTACCGTACCCGTACCCGTGACGTGCCCGTAATGAATATGTACAAAATATAAATATGTATGTACTACAATCGATCGTACCTTACAACAATCAACACAGATTGCAACGTCAAATAAATGAATACGCTCTCAAATGTGCCGTCCAAGGCAGTGTCTGCTCGCCACGTTCAGCATCAGTTCAGCGTCACTATGACTATCCGTAAGTCCGGAAGTGACGTCCTCATTTGACTGTCCGGAAGGTCGCATATCGCAGGAAAGCGAAAGAATCGCAAATTAGTTTTAATTAGTTTTAAAACATCGTTTAACGCCAACATAGCGCCAACATAGTTTGCCGACGGGAAATAAATGAATACGCTCTCAAATGTGCCATCCGAGGCAGAGTGTGTTCGCCACATTCGGCACACGTGATAGCTCGCTGCTCTCTGATTGGTTGAATCGTTTTTTGGACATAGCTCGGTAACTACTTCTGCGATTAATTTAAAACCTTGAAAAGGCACATCCTCGGGTCCCCAGCAATATACCTGGCAAGTTTAAAGTATATCGGACCCGTGGTTGTCGAGAAACAGCGGTCACAGACAAACACACACACAGACACACACACACACACACACACACACACACACACACACACACACACACACACACACACACACACACACAGAGATTGCTGGAATTATAGATAGATGAAAACAGTCGAACGAAAATAAATGCGATTTTGTAAATGCTTATGAATGTACTCTATAGCAGACTTTTCAAAGTATAATTTGTACACATTTATCTCAAAAGTGTAGATCGATGCAATTACAAATTTCTAAGACTACGTGGGGTAAGTATTCTATGAATACCATCTAGTTATATTAGAATTCTGCACTGACACATCTGCCGTTCATTATGCAAAGGTCTGCAAGTGCATAAGCTGTGATGAACACAGTTTAAATGTGGGTTCTGTCAAGCTATGGCAAATAGGAAGCATAGATAGTGAAATGTGAAAGATAAATTGGGTAGATGTGAAATGTATTAGGCGAGATTGTTTGGGGAACATTTTAAGAATTTCTTCTAAAGGCTGAATGATTACTCTGACAATGTTATTGGCGTCTTCTGTCGCCAATGTTATGGATGCTTCACTTTGAAGCTACAGGAAAAAAAACCAGTGTCAACTCAAGCTTTCTGTTTTCTTATTGTGACATTTCAAGCTTCTGTCTTTCTTACACCTTTCCTACAACCCCCCAGTTCCTATTACTTTTGCAAAGGTCTTTATGGCAAAATGGAATTTTATAATGCAAAGATTTAGAAACAAAACTATGCAGCCTTTGACCTCTTGTGCATACAAAATTAAAAGGTTGGCCTAAATTCACCTCCCAGCCATCTCACCTACTGCTGGCAATACTGATTAGACAGCTTATTGATTTTACAGTTTGTCTGCTTTGAAGTCTTCAGAGAGCCACCAAGATGCTGACATGTAGCAAGGCATATTGGGTTCAGAAAGCTTCTGTCTTTCTTACACCTGCATATTGGTCTGGTATAAAATCTGCTATCTTCCTCACAAATTGGTCCATTCTCATCAGCTTCTGACATCGACACTTCCTGGAATAACTTCCTCAACAGACTGCTTTCTCTCTTTCACCAGTAAATCGAAGCATGCCTCCAAATGTCTGATTCAATATCCTGCTTCTGGTACACTGTAGTGTAGGAGGCATGTAGTGAGGCAATTAAAAATAAAGCAGGCTGAATTTTCAATCTGGAAGACAACCTAAACTGATGGGAACCTAAAATCCCTCCATATAGCCCACAGCCAGTTTGTATAAATCCATCGATTATCCAAAGCTCAACATCAAAGTCACCTGAGGTCAATCCTTAAAGTCGTAGCATTCTATAAAACCTGGTGGCAGCTGGTGAAACATGTCTCTGATGCACATTCCCCTTCTGCACCTTCATTCCCAGAGGATGGAGTTATCTTGGACACTGATCGGGAAAAAACGGAATATTTTAACCCTGTCATTACTGAAGAAGCCAAGATCCCAAATTCCTCCCTCGCACTTCCTAACCTTTCTCACATTACAGATTTATATTTGCAGCACATGGACTTATCATGTCCTCAGGTTGAGAAGTTTTGAGTCAATCATGACACTTCCTCTTCAATAAGCGACTTTCAAAACTGATCTCATCTTCCACAGAATGCTTGGTATGCATGCACAGAAACCCTTAGCAATGGGCATCTTCAGGGCAACCAAATGTATATTGTGTGTCCGAGATAAGGTTTGTGAGCTAAAATGGATCACAAAGCTTCTAAAATAAGCTGAAAATACATGGAAAAGTACATGTGCGAAAAGGGTTGCCTCTGCACAATGAAAGAGTTGGATAACTTTCTGAACTCGCCTAAAAATCTGATAACTTGCAAGTCCCTGTATTGCAAATTTCTGAGACCATGTGGACCAGTGCAAGTCTCAAAGGTTCGTAGATGGGCGGGTGTTCGACCCAAACCTTCGACCATCGCTGCTAGTGAGTGGACTTTGTACCTTGCGGGATTACCTTGTGTAAACATGGCAGGCTTGGTGATTTATTTACTGGGCGTCTGCAATTATAAAGATGATTCCGTCATTACCAACATTCAGGCAGACTTCCCAGAGGGAGACACCTTATCTGCTTTCGTTGCTTCTTAACACTGATAGAAAGGTCATAACTGGGGTTTGTCAATGCACAGAACAAGTTTAAAATTGTGTTTATTTACTTTTGAACATGTTTGAGAGGAGGTGGTGCAAGTGAGAGCTGTATTGGATGTGAGGGCCATTATAAATATATATTTTTTTATTTGGTTCCAGGGCCACCAGGGAAATTATACGAGATTTTTGCATCTATTGGTAAAAGGAGGAGTGTCTCTCCATGTGTGTGTGTGTGTGTGTGTGTGTGTGTGTGTGTGTGTGTGTGTGTGTGTGTGTGTGTGTGTGTGTGTGTGTATTAGATCCACTGCTGCTGCTCACTTCTTTGTGTTATATCCACTGCTGCTGCTCACTTCTTACAACAGGAAATATTAAGAACTAGACACCTCTCCATCCATGAATATGTCTCGTATTTCCTATATTTCCCTGAGTCCGACTTGCATTTAGGAACACAATAATTATGGTTAACCATGCCAAAATTGCCACTCTTCCATCAAAATTAAGTGAAAAAGACGATTTGAATTTGATTTTGTGCTAGCAATGGCAGGTTAAAATTGTCACGGCAGGTTAAAAGTGCTTCTCGAGCAGAACTGAGTCACTGAAAACGCACACACATCACATGTGCAAAAGGCCTCATTAGCATTCATAAGCCATTTTGAAAGTCGTGTATTGAACCTGACAACATTGGCACTGTTCTCCTCAACAACTATGCTTTCGTCCTATCTTTTCCTCTTTCCTCGCTCTTCTCCAGGTCTTTCTCAACTTATTTACAGACTTAATCTTGGAAAGTTACAAACGTCAACCCCGTCCACAAGAAGGGGTTCTGTGTCTCATTGTCCGAACGACAGATTTATCAGCCTTAATTCTTCCCATCATAAACAGTACAATGGAATTTATAATTGCTGCAGACTTCAGGTATTGTTTCTTCTCCAATGCACCAATCTCTGATCAAAAGTTTGGCTTTTACATCAGCTATTCCCTTATGGATATATTGATTTTTCTAACCAAACAATGGATGGATACACTAAAGCTCAATCGAGAGATCAGAGCCATCTCTCTAGGCATCTCTTGAGCTTTTAAGACTGTTTCAAACCAAGCCTTGCTTTCCATCCTATCTGGTAATAATACTTTGGGGGCTCACTTTGAATGCTTATCAGATTTCTCTGTGAGCGGAAACAACTTGTTGTTTCCATCCATTCTTGATGGCATTCCGTTTGAAGATCTCCCTCTTGAGGCTGCCATTCTGCAAGACAGCATTTTATGACCAACCTTATTCCTGTCCTGTCTACATTAATGACTTTCTCTTTTCCCTGGATAATCCGTTCTCATCTTTGCAGACAACCCCACCTGCTGCGGAACAGTACACCACACTTCTGAGAGGTGGGCTGCTGAGCTGTACATTTCTCAATATCTGAAAAAAATGTCATTGGTCAGCTACCTGCAATATGTCTTTATACTCAGGAAAATCTGATGCTCCCTTGCCTTCTCAAATCCCTTCGATTAATTCACTGGCCAACACTTGCAAAAGGTGGAGTTCCTGGAGCCTGCATGCCACACAATATGTCACAACATATCTTAGACATATTACATTGCCAAACTATCTTCAAAAGCTTCAAAAGCACACCGTGGGATCCTCCGCAGAGCTCCATCCATTCCCAGCCGCTGAGAGCTCATTACAGTGTAATAAGGCCTTCATCCGAAGTATTATAGAGCATAAATTCCCACTATGAGCAGATATAGCTGCTCTTTCTCCCCTAGAGGTGATTGAGTACATGGCTCTCCATGTTATTAGAATATCTTGGGAGCGGAGCAGGGCCTAAGGTTTGCTTGTCACCTGCTGCAGGAAGGTGTTTTGCCTCCGTTCTTTCATCCATCTATTTTCCTTGTCTGTGGAACATACGCCCTGTATATGTTGTCATGTGCTCTTCCCTCCAGTCCTATAAGAGTGCTGCCCCTCATCACTGCATGCTTTTCCCCGTACTTAACCTGACTATTTTTGGAAGATTCCATGTTCATAACATAAATGCATATGAGACAGTCAGTTTTATGTCCGCATCTGTAGAAATCTTGCTTTCGGATGCCGGGCTCCCTGAATGTGGCACCGACATATTATACGCTCAAAATCGGTGGAAAGGTTACCATATACATAATGATCTCATAGAATGAAATCAGAGCAGAGCAAATAGCTAATCAGTTATATCTGCTTAATTGACCTTGTAAAGTCACATGGGGGAAAGGGTGAAGTAAATGAGGAAAATATAACTGATAAAAGAAAGGGGGACGATAGGGAAGAGAAGGAAGAGTATAACATTCTTGGCAGAGGGGCATAGAGTGAAAGGGTTTGTTAGGGAGATATGGAGAAGAGGAATATATGGGACATGTAGTAGAGGGAGGTTTAAAGGAGGAAAGTGTCACCATTTTTGTTGAGGTAGTATGTAAATAACCACAATGACAAAAAGGCAAAGAGATGATCACAGCTGTCCCCAATAAAATTTCTCCTCCAGAAAATTATACCACCTCCAGTAACCTATATTGTGGTTATAAAAAGTGCACAGGTTATGGATTTTTGTAAAACATTTGTAACACTCGAAATCCTCCAGAAATTGTTCCCTATGACAAGTGTTTTGTCAATGCACAGGCTATATACAGCAGTTGTATGGTTACAGTGAAATAATCAGCAGTTGTATGGTTACAGTGAAATAATCAGCAGTTGTATGGTTAAACACACTCCTTCTAAAGAGGTGGATACTTTGAGAGCTGGTCGATCTCCACAAAATTATTTGTCATTCCACCTCCTGTTTGCTCAAAATTGTTCCACCTCCTGAAACTCACATATGTGTGAAGATAGCAACCAATAACAGCAACTTACACACACACTTGAGTGAATACTTGGAGACCTGGAAGGGCTCCATTACAAGTTCTGAAACCCGCATTTGGAGATAACAACCAACACACACACACACACACACACACACACACACACACACACACACACACACACACACACTTAATTAATTGTACAGTATCAGTTGTTCCTGAATATAATTCAAAGGATTGCTGTAAATGATGCTGATTTCACAACGTGTCTTATTACCCCACCACCCATCCCCCTTTGGACTTAGTCCGAAACGGGGGTTAAGGATTGGGTCTCATCTGTCCGTCCGTCCGTCCATGCGTGCGTGCGTCCACAACCATATCTCAGACAAGCATTTACTGATGTTGTTCGAACTTTGCACACAGATAAATGAATGATGGTTTACACATGCACGTCATTTTGTTTCAAGATCAGATCCAAAATGGCCGACTGGTGACCATTTTATTACTTAAACGTGTCCTCAACAATTTATCGGAGATGCATGGTCCAATTTTGTTCAAACTTGGCACAAAGACAAGACATGAGAGTATACATATGCAGAAGGTTTTGTTTTGTAATCTGATCAAAGATGACCAATTGACGGCCTTTAACGCCGTACAGCATAATTACGAAAACAACAGGGGGCTATGACATTTTATGTCTTTTTTTTCTTGTTCAACATTTTAAAGTTGCGAACCTCAAAACATAGTTCCCTTACCTAGACTGAGAACCTTAACCTTTAAGAAAATGACTGGTTTCCCGACTGCATGGATCATAGCCTGGGCACCGTTCTTCCTTGAGGTTTCGATCCTTTCAGCCCTGGACCTCTCGAAACGGCGGATCCACAACCTCGGTACCGAATCGACATAAATACATAACTACATCAATGGATCCACAAACTCAGTTGCCTCCAGGCAGTCAGTCAACTCATCAATGCTACATCACCAACCAATCTTTACTTGCTAGAGGATTTAATATATTATCACACAGTTACAACTCCCATCACACATTCCACGATATGATAATACATTAAATCATGCACATCGCTCCTTAAATATAACATGTCCACTAAGCAACACAAATTGCCGTCTAAATGGCTGTCTAACCAGCACAAATGGGACATTACTCAATGGCTGATAGCATTTTCTGGTGCACATTAGATATCTCATAGTATCTTCATAATTAATAGTAGGCTATTTTGTACCAATACCTTTCCCAAATTCAAAATCACTGACCTGATCTGCTGTGGCACTACATTTATAACTATAAGGACAATCGGTAGAGCGCATACATCCGCTAAGCTGAACAGGTTATGTTGTGTATCCCACTGATAGACCGAACCTGGATCTGGATCTGAACGAAAAGCTAATTGCTTGTTCTTGCCGCCCAACCAACTCACCGTTCCAACTCACCCAACCCAACCCAACCAACTCACCCAACCCAACCACCAACTCACCCAACCAACTCACCGATTACCATAGTCCATCAAGTTTTGTTATAACTCGTCCTTAACTTTTTGAGATATAGTGCTCACAGATAAACAGACAGACAAACAGACAGACAGGCATGGAAACATAACAAACAGACAGACAGGGGTGGAAACATAACATAACATAACAAATAACACCATAACTTTGGTGGCAGAGGTAATAATGCAATCAAAAACCAGGAGTTACATATGCATCAGATAAATGTTGGGGGGACTTTTGTTTATTTAACCGATTGAAACGTTTACCAGATTTGAACCATTAACCTATTCAAACGTTTACCGGGTTCGAACCATTAGCCGATTCAAACGTTTACCGGATTCGAACCATTAACCTATTCAAACGTTTACCAGATTTGAACCATTAACCAATTCAAACGTTTACCGGGTTCGAACCATTAGCCGATTCAAACGTTTACCGGATTCGAACCATTAACCTATTCAAACGTTTACCAGATTTGAACCATTAACCAATTCAAACGTTTACCGGGTTCGAACCATTAGCCGATTCAAACGTTTACCGGATTCGAACCATTAACCTATTCAAACGTTTACCAGATTTGAAGCATTAACCGATTCAAACGTTTACCAGATTCGAACCATTCGCCGATTCAAACGTTTACCGGATTCGAACCATTAACCTATTCAAACGTTTACCAGATTCGAACCTTTAACCGATTTAAACGTTTACCGGATTCGAACCATTAACCGATTCAAACCTTTACCCGATTCGAACCTTTAGCCGATTCAAACGTTTACCGGCTTCCATTTTATTCTACCCGATTCAGACCATTACAGTATTCGAACCATTGCCCTATTCGCGTCTTACATTATGTTTCTCAGGCCTTTACAGGATTCTAACCATTATCGGATTACCATAGTCCATAATTTACCCTATTTACGCATTCGCATCTGCCTTTTGTACAAATAAATCCACAACACCCCCCATTTTTGTAATGGTACAACCCTAACTTTGAATCGGGTAAAGGGTAAAGTGTAAAGGGTAAAAGGTAAAGGGTGCTAACTTCATGGACATCTGTGCGAGGTGATAGAAATAGGAATTAGGAAAAAAGGGAATCCGGATGTAAAGGAGTTTGTAAACATCGACCTGACACATTGACACGGAGCACGGTGTTTAAATTTAACCTGTAAAACGTGGATCTGAAAGTTGCTTCTCGTGATCTCACGAGTTCGTTGTATCATAATTTATAAACAATACAATCAAATGGAGCATGAAAACGTTTTTTAAGGTGTCAATTGGCACCCCATCCCCTTCAAGCCTGGTGCGGTCGCCCCCTCCGCTCCCCCATCACTACGCCACTGGGGACAGACATCTGTACAAACACACAAACACATAAACTGACATTAATTGTGTTTTATATGATAGATTTATGAACAGGAAAGAATTTTTTTGATCGAGGCAACGGTCTGTTGCCTATACACCACCAAAGTTAAATTGTTTGTCTGATTGAAAAAAATATAATTTGCCCATATGTTTGAATTAATTTGAAGTAACTTTTACTTAATATTTTTCCCCTCAGAGGGGCGTTTCCATTTTTTAGGGTGGGACAGACAGACATACAGACACACAGCATTAGCCTATTATATGTAAGCCCATAAATTAGTGAAAGTTAGATATAAAAGAGAAATTTAGAATTTTGTTTTGAAAGAAAACACAACTTGAATCAACAATAAGGAATTAGCATATTATTTAGCAAGCGAGAATGTTTAATCAAGGTTTTCTTGAATTCAAGAATGTTTGAATACCTCAAAGCATGCAATACAATGCTCCAATTTCCAGCACCTCAAACTGAAAGTTTTCAAATTTAATCTTTATAGGGCCATGTACATATTATTTGAGTAAATTTAACCTTTCCCTATCTCAGGAATTATATATTTTACCTTTACAAGGTCATGGACATCAAATTAACTTTTGACGCCTTTTGACCTTCACACCTCCCTCTCCCCAACTCTTCCTGCACAGACTCTTTCTCCAAACATTTACTTTCCCTATTCCTTCCAATGCGATTCTTTTGTTTTTCTTTATTTACCTGTTCACTTTCACCTTCATTATCGGCCTATATATGAGGGTCCTCTGAAAAGATATGTCACGTACCATTTACAAACTTTATTCATTTCATATTATTTTCCAAAATCTCTATCATGTTCAATGAATTTCGTCCAGAAGTCAACCGAATTTTTGATCCCAGCACAGGCTTTCCTTCAGAAGTGAACTTAATGCAGTGGACATTGCTGTTCTAACCTCTTCAGCGGATGCAAAAGGTCTCCGTATGAGGTCATTTTCCATTTTGGGTAATAAATGGAAGTCACACAAATATAGTCAGTGAGGCAAAACTCCCACTTCCAGGACTCCAACAACGAGGTCATGAACATTGCATTTGCACACAGCACATCTCGTTATCATAGAGAAGGATGAAATCATTCAGAAGAGCTGGAAACTTTTGTGCACTCCAGGTCACAGATGATCACACAAAACCATATTTGTGATTATCTGTGATTTGGTAATATTTCCAAAAACTATTGCACCCTGTGGAACTACTCACTTTAGCAAGATTCCAATTTCACCTGCAGTGGCGCTTGGCCTTTCTCAGACATGAAGAAGTTGCTCTTTCCATTCTGTTGAATGAGGCTTCACTTCCTACTCGTAGACGTGAGACCAGGTTTAGTCTTCAGCAAATATGTATTCCAAATAAGTGTCAGCTTCCTGAGGGAAAGGTCACTTTCCTGAAACATAAAGCAAGCCCATTCTGTTGCTGCTCAGCCCTCAGACTATTGAGGACGAATGGCACCCTTGCGATGCAATGTTGACTTGGATATTCCCCACTCCGTCGCAGATTCTTGAGTTGCGATACACTGATGTTGAAGCAATAAGAGTTCATTAATAACCTCAACATTATCCTCGCACAGTCTCATAGAAGGCCTTCATGCACAGGGTCTATTATGTGCATTGGATTTTCTCCCAGAAAGGATTATACCCACCACTGAGCAGTTCTTAAATGGAGACGGGTGTTTCGAAGAATTGCCAAAAAACTATTAGTGGATTTAATATACATTTTATTTGCTGATCACCCTGCATTTAACAAGAGTTGGGATGCTTTCGTTGCGGAAGCTTTCTGCCATGACCACATCATTGGTCCTAGAAGCCATCAATATATTTCCTGAAAAAAAAAACAAAGTCTGCAAAGCGATATTTACTAGACATATCAGGAAATAATGAGGCGCATGTGTATAATTTTGCCATCGCCTGGACCTTTTACTTTTAAAAAGGTGCAAGCATGTTGATAAAACTTTCGGGGTGACCCTCATGAATGGTCCCAGTTGGGGTAATTAAATCGAAGAAAATTTGATATCTTAGTCATGTGTTAAAAACTTTTACCATGAGATCTACTTTCTATATCACAAAGAAAAGCCTGGAACCATTATATCAAGAATATTGTTTTTTATCAAATTCAAGGGGGCAAATGCAGATTGCAAAAGCAAACAATGTAGGAAATTGAGGCGGAGAGAGAGGAAAAACATTTTCAGCTAATAGAAAGGGTTTTTTTTTTTACCCCAGTGGGAAAATTCTAGAGATTTTAAAACTATATTCAAACTGCATGCTCTGCATGTATGAATGATGAATCAGAAGGGGGATTGAAATGATAGTACTACCCCTGCTGCTACGTTTCGAAATGGATGATTCGAGATCTGCATGCCATTATAGCTCAACTGGCTTGTGTGTGGTACACATTTTAGTATTCAAATCGCTGTATATGCCATGGCAATGTGCAGTAGAGTGGAAAAAAGCAAGGAAATAATCAGGCTCTTTTATTACGAGCCCCTGCTTGTCATCTCTTGTTCCTTGTATTGAAATAACTTCACCCTCGGTATCAGAGCTAACACGCACTTAAGCACCATAATATTTTACTCAGATGAGTGTTTCCATTGAATATTGTATGATTTTAGCAGTGGCATGTATACTGCGCTCTGTTAACACATGAATGTCCTGCCAGGAAATTATTACAACTTTCATATAGCGTGCTGAGTACAACTGATGGTGCGAGTTGTCTTTTTCAACGAATTTCTTCCCTTCGTTGGTGTGCTCACGAAGCATTGTGTGTTGTGTGATGGCTGTATAGTCCAATGCAGGACCCACAGCGTCTACCACAAACATCTCAGGTATAGACTGGTCCCTGCGGAGACGGACGTTAGCAGGCTTTCCTTTCTTGCCTCTTCTGTTTCTCGATAGCAATTCTCCCACATTCAAAGTGGTCCAGGCATTTGCAGCAAATGTTATGCCAAGCTGACATATTTGTGGCCTGATGTTCCCAGCTAGGTGACAACTGGGATGGCACAAGTACAACTACACAATTGTTTGGTTGCCTATCCATAAGGCTGTTGCTCCTGATGAGAAAATGTCAGATGGTTACATGTACATCTGCAAGTAGAAGATCCATGCAAGCTGGATTAGGAACAGAAGGGCAATGTGCCATCCACGATCACAGTGTGTTCAAAGAGACTCGTGCTGGGATTATCTTGGTGTTATTTAAATACTATGTATAGAATCGGAAGATGAGCCGATCTCCATAAGCCATTCATTAGCATGCACCACCATGAAAATGAATTCATGCAATTTTATATCAATAGCAGTCCTGGACAGCACTGTTACTGCCTTTACAGTCTTGTAAACAAGGAAAAACAAAAATACGTCATGCAGAACACGATACTTGTAAAATATACCCCTCCCCAAAAAAGATTGCCATGGATACATGAAATTGTCCATTTCATCAAGATTAAAATTGACTATTTTAATCAAAGCTCAGGTCAATCTGATTAAAATTGACGATTTTTCAGATGAAAATTGAGGATATTAGAAGTTTGACCTTGAGTTGACCTTTTGACCTCAAAAATAGTTGGTTTCCCAATTCAGTGATGCACTATGTAATTGCTTTTTAATTTTCAGGCTAATCAGAGGAAAATTGACAATTGTTCAGATGAAAATTGATGATTTTAGAAGTTTGACCTTGAGATGACCTTTGACTTTTTGACCTCAAAAGTAGTTGCTTTCCCATTTAATGACTCAATATGCAATTGCTGTTCAATTTTTAAGTTAATCAGATGAAAAATGACAATTATAGCAATTTGACCTGAAGAGTTATTTATCTCAAAATATCTTTGATCTCAAAAGCAATAGTTACCATCTGCAATAGTCCCTACCATCTGGTGAAGTTTGGTTTAAAATTGTGACCTGTAGGTGATAGACAGACAGACAGACAGACAGAATAATGCACAAGACCAACCAATATACTTGAAAAATCTTTGATATTGCAAGTAATAATTGGTAATAATTATGAAATAAAATAAAAGTAAAACAGAAAGAGAAAGTAAGAACTTGTGAGTGGATTAACCATTCGTATGGACGTTAGAGCTCTGAGATGATGGTAAAGAGGTAGCACTCTTACCTTTGAGGTGTCTAGTCTGGGCTCGATCCCCAACTGTCATCTGGGTAAGTCGTGGGCAGAGCATTGCATTATAATGGTGTGCTGTCTATCTGATAGACAGTAAGTTGGTTGCCCCTAATGTTTGCGGTTTTATGGTGGACATTAAACATCTATGGATGTCTTTCGTTGATAGTTGGTTCGTGATCGCTGGTACCCTGAACAAATTACAAATTCCTGCCCTAACTCGAATCAGCAGATTGGTGGTACCTCCTCAAAATGATGTTATCTACAGGATGAACTAGCACCAGGCCTCAAATCAAAATCGATGCTGTCAAAGTGGTTTATTTTCAAGGCTTATGATGGAAGGTTTGCCATTGCCTTCCCAGCAGGCAAGTTTTTTGTGTGCCAGAAATAACTCAACTGCACTTTGCAAAATATAGACACCATGTGACCTTTGGCATCCACCAATGCCCCAGTGCTGGTAGACCGGTCCACAGGTTTGATACGAGTTTGATGGATGGTGTGCACTTTGATTCCTCGCCCTGTATGCGCATGTGAAACACCAGGGTGACAGTTTACAACTGGGTTGAGATTCGAACCGAGGCAAGAAAGCTCAAAAGGTGAATGCACATAACTCTAGGCTATCCTGCCAAGTGCCCCCCCCCCCCCCCCACCCCTTCAAATCAATATAAAGTAAAACTAGTGGCACTCGGTACAGATCATACCTCTGCCAGGCTGAACAGTTTACGTTTTGTATACCTCTTATAGGTCAGATTTGGATTTGACATGAACCAAAATCGAATCGGCTTGTAGTTTTACCGACACAACTCATCCACAAAGTTTCATCGTAAATCGTCTACAACTTTTTGAAATATCCTGCTGTATATCGGTTTTGGCCCTGTCACTCAATGGTGAAGAATCACTTTTTAAAAATTCTCGTATCTGGGGCCATATTCGGATCTTCACCAAAATCAAATTGATTTGTCTTTGTCACACACGGAAACTCTCCACCAAGTTTCGTCCAAATCCGTCCATAACATTTTGAGATATCATGCTATGTATCGCTTTTAACCCTTTCACTCAATGGTGAAGAATCTCTTTTAAAATTCTCAGATATAGATTTTTTTCTTTTTTCTTTTTGTATGCAGAGTCGAGGCTTGTGTAAGAGCTAACACATTACACAAGAAAACATGCACGGACATCTAAAACATACAATAAAGGGAGTGGGAGGCAATAGGGGGCGAGAGAGGAAAGCATAGGAATTAAAAGAAAAACAAAGAAGAAGGCAACACAGCGAATGAACGAACATAAATTAACAAAGGACCGACGAGACGACGGGAAGCCTCAAAGGACAGGCGCCAAACGTGGCACGAACACGAACGACTATTGAACACAGGGTTGCACGATTTACAAACCAGGATCTAACTAGAAACACACCGTAAACACACACACAGTTAAATAAACAGTAGAAATTTGACAAAAATACCATCGGGAAAAACACTTATCTTTGATGACGTGGATAGCTCGGAAGGGCACAACCTCACCAGAGCAACTGAAAGTGGGAAAATATCTACAAAAATCCGGATCGACCCTAAAATCTAATAATTTCGTTCTTGTCACATACACCACCTCTCCACCAATTTTTAGCCAAATCCATCCACAACTTTTTGGGATATCTTGTTCACAGACAGACAAACAAATGAAAAATCTGTCAGAGACCGAGGACTTGCTGGAATGCACTTTTTATCGTCCATTTTGGAAAAATATGGTGGCCAAACCACGTGACCGATGACGTCATCATTATTTGTTTTATAAACTAATTTATTGCTTGATGATGCTCAATAAATTTCATCTTGATCGATGAAGTTTTGTACTCGTCGATTTATGACATCATAATGGAGGCACCTATGACATGATCATTAAAACATTTTATTCCTCATGGAGAGTTCTTTACAATGAGCCATGTCTCAATTTTTTCTATTCAGCACTTTCGGAGATATAGAGGTGCAAAGTTTTTCGGTTTTTCCAAGATGGCGGCCGAACCACGTGACCGATGACATCATCATTAACATATTTTATTCCCCATGGAGATTTCTTTACAATGAGCCATGTCTCAATTTTTTCTATTCAGCACTTTCGGAGATATAGAGGTGCAAAGTTTTTCGGTTTTTCCGAGATGGCAGCCGAACCATGTCACCGATGACGTCATCATTTTTATTTTCTCCACCATTTTATGCTGTCATGTCGCTCAATAAATTGCATCTTGATTGGATGACGTTTTGTACTTGTCAAATTATCAAATTATGATGTCATAATGGAGGCCTTGGGCCGAGAGAGTTAAAAAATTGGGTACAGTCTATTCTAGGGCAAGACAAATATGTGTGTAATGTTTGGTGATTCTATGTGCAACGGTATAGACGTAGTGCTGCGAACAGACAGACAGACAAAGCAACCGATCAACATACTTGCCGGAATCTTTTCCGGCAAATAACAAACAGACAACAGACAGGGGTAAAAACATAAACTCCATCCACCTTTGGTGCCAGAGGTAATAATGTGGAAGTTCATAAACAAGCAAATAAGAAATATATTGGAGGAAATTGCAACCAAAATGAAGCACCAGTATGGGACTTTATACAGTGCATTCAGAAAGTATTCAGACCCCTTCACTTTTTTCACATTTTGTTATGTTGCAGCCTTATGCTGAAATCGTTTAAATTCATTTTTTACCCTCATCAATCTACACTCAATACCCCATAATGACAAAGGGAAAACAGGATTTTAGAAAGTTTTTCAAATTTATTAAAAAGGAAAAACTGAAATATCACATTGACATAAGGATGTTGAACTTTGCGGACTTGCCTGAATGTATTTTTTATCGGCCATTTTGGATCAAAATGGCGGGAAATCTATACATGTATATACGCTAAGCAATGGAAGGTAACTGAGTACATGTATGCATATCTCTTGTCCTTTCAGAGTTATAGTGGTTTTGAAATATATTTTAAATGAAAACTCGACCCCCCTGATTTCACGTTTTGGGTGACTGACAAACAGGATAACAAGAAAAAGAGCAATCAGAGATTGCAAACCCTCGCCATGATGTATTTTCAGTGGTTTTTAAGGCTTTTGTGTTAAAACAAATATGGCGGCCGAACCACGTGACCGATGACGTCATCATTATTTGTTTTCTAAACTAATTTATTCCTAGATGATGCTCAAGAAATTTCATCCTGATCGGATGAAATTTTGTACTTGTCGAATTATGATGTCATAATGGAGGCACATATGACATCATCATTCACAAGGCTTATTCTCCATGGATAGTTCTTTACAATGAGATATGTCTCAATCTTTTCTACGCAGCGCTTGTGGAGATATAGAGATGTAAATTTTTTCGGTTTTCCCAAGATGGTGACTGTACCACGTGACCTGTGACGTCATAAATAACCTCAAATGATTCTTCATGCCCAGGCGCACCTGTGGTGAAAATTTCCTGTCAATCCGTGCAATGACTGCAGAAAAAGCGATTTTTATAGAACATAAACCTGAACTTCGCAGAGACAGAATTATTTATATGGTCTGAGAAGCCCATGCGAGGTTTCTACTTCTTCAGCCATTCACAAGTCTGGGTGAAATGCGATCGGGTAAAAAAAAGTCAGAATTTTGCCAAATCTGTTTTAGTTGTGTGTTAATATACCTCAGCGATTGACAACTCTGAAATTAGAATTTTATTTGAAGTTCAAATAACCCCGTGAGATCGTGTCATACATTGCCTGCTCGACAGGAACAGTGTGATAAATAATTAATTTGCTACACTTGAACTCTTCTTCGTCACACAATAACAACTTCTAGCTTTCAGACCGTACATCCAATCATCTTGAAATTTTGCAAACTTGTTACTCTTCATGACGTCTACATTACATCGATCAATGAAGCGGTTCAAGAGATATAATTTTTAAAAATATTTTCATTTAATTAATGATTTCTGCCAAACCACGTGACCTATCACAAAGTCCAAAAGGTAATTTTAGTAGACTGATATGCTGAACACATCTGTGAAGTTTCCCCTCGATTGGACAAAAATGAGGGAGGAGCTAGGTTTATGCTTAAAAACGTCATAACTCTGAAACCATGTGATGCATGATGTCATGCTCGTTGACTTTTTTGTTCGTCATGGGTATGTGATTGTGCCTGAAAAGTTTGGCCTCGATCTGTTCAGGCGTTTTGGAGAAAATGGGATTTTAGTGGTTTTTCAGGCTTTTCACTCAAAACAATATGACAGCCGAACTACGTGATCTACAACGTCATTATAATTTTATTTCTGAATCAATTTATACCCAGAAGATGGTCAAGAAATTTTGTTCTGATCGGATAATGTTTTTTTGCTTGTCAAATTATGACGTCATAACAGCGGCACCTATGACGTCATCATTTCCATATGTTATTCCGCATGGAGAGTTCTTTGCAATGAGACCTGTCTCAATTATTTCTGTGCAGGTTTTTTGAGATATAGAGGTGCTAAGTTTTTCGGTTTTTCCAAGATGGCGCCCGTACCACGCAACCTGTGACGTCATAATTAGTATTTAAAAAATTATATGTGCCTAGACAATCATTTGATGAAAATTTCCTGTCAATCCGACCAGCGGTTGCTGAGAACATTAATTTTAAAGTTTTCGGAGGTCAAAAATAGGGTGGAAGAATAATAATAAGAAAAACTTTAGCAGAAACAAAAGGTATTCCCATACAATTAAATTGTATGGGAAACCTAATAATAATACAGTAAATATAACCGTAACACTTTAAACCCAATGTTGTGAATGGCAAGTCAATGGATTGAAGCTGTGTATGGTTCATGATCAGTGATGAGCGGTGTTCGGCACTAATATTAATAATTAATCGAGGAAGTAGGGAATTAGCATCGGTTTTTTAATGGTAATTTTATTTTCGAAATAATGATAATGAAACGTTAATATTATAGTAAATCTAATCGTAACACTAATCCCTTCGTTGTGACTGCAAACTTTCTGGAAGTTAAAATATATCAGTTTTGTGTCCATTACGTCATTACGTCTATGATGTCATAACGACGGCTGAGTCCACCGACCAACATTTTAATTTACAAGTACACCCGCTCACTACGGGAGTGGCAGGAAGGGTCATTCCTCTTTGGGGTATATAGATTACAGACGATCTATGGTCGGGTCTCAACAACATTGGGTGTGTTCATTTACCAAGTTTCTTGTGGAGAGATCGCCAAGTGGTTTAAGCTCTCGAGCAAGCACTCCATTAAAAAACCGTTAAGGAACGGCTGGCTTGGTAAGCGCTAGGTCTTGTTTTAGTCTGTCTACCTGTCTCGCAGTCAAACAAAATTTAAAATCTGCATCAACGGCGGTAAACTCCAGAATTTTTGCGGCTTTGCAGGAGGTTGCAGATGTGGTTCATTTACCTTGAGCTGTCTAATCTTGGTTCGATTCCGGACCCAAATATAAACCGTCAAATTGGTGGTTTGCAGGCAGGATGTCGCATCACAAAGTCCCTGGGATGGACGTTTCGCTTGGTGTTCCATCTACTAGTATTACTTGTTGGAGGTTAAGGATTCCACGGTGTCCTTTGCGAAGAGTAGGCGAGCTATCACCGGAACCCTGAACAAGTTCCAAATTTCTGCGTGGAGGTGAGTGTGCGTACCTCGAGACCATCCTGCCAGCCCAGTTTCCATTTAAACCTAAACCACCTAAATTGAGCAAAATCTGTTGTTGTGGATTCAATGCTTCAAACATCTTCTGCCCATGAAAGTAAAATGCATCTGCAGATGTAAGCTCTCTTGTGCTTCTTTACTCAATGAAGGCGATTGGCAGGCCACTGTACCTTTGGGCATACCTTTTCCACATGACGGCAAAACTGATGAAATAAATATTAACGGATGATGAAAACGTTTGCTTGTTTGCTTGCCCATCTATATGTTAATTATTTCATCCTTTTTGTCAATTTGTCTGTCTTCATTCTGTATCCCTTGACTTCTACCATTGCTTCCCCCATCTCTACCGACAATGGTTTTTACGATTTAAGTGCTGTTGTATTAATGATGTCCATGATCTTTATTTTCCCTACAAATTTCAAATGTACCACTTATTGTCAGCATTTTTCTTGACATACCTCGGTGTAAGACTCAGAGATACAAGAATTCAACAATTACTTTTTTGATTGACATGCTTAATTCTGTTATGTAGGTGCATAAAATCAATTACATGCATAATATTGTTGCGGATATGGGACTTGGCCTCAATATCCGCTTGTAAATACTCCCCTATTTCCCCAATACTCCCCAACTATCCCCAATCCCCCATTCCCTAGTCCCATTGCCTGTAAATAACACTCTGTAGAACCGACCTTCCCCTTTTTCCCCCATTAAATGTCGTGCCCAGGTCCACCGCATCTCACGTAGACAACTTTCGGACATCTTGCTAGTTATTCTTAGTCTATGTCAGTTAAGGACTCGTTTCCATTAATTCTGACTCTTCGTTGCACCAGAATGTGATTATATGGCACCAGTAGTGAGTTTAGGACCTTCCCATACCTCCTCCCATTTTCTTCCCCAAACAACAACTACAACAACAACTACAACAACAACTACAACAACTACAACAACGGCGCGGCGCGGGGGGAGTGTGCGTCCTCACACCGGCTCGGTTAGCCGCCATTGACCATGCGCTCCGACGGGGTTACCACGAAGGGGCTCCCTGTCAGCTCCTCATCAAGGGCGGAGCCTGGTAGCCCCCCCGCACCCAATAACAAGGGCGGACCGATTCCATCTGGGGCGGAGCTAACGAGCCGAGGGCGTGTCACTCCCCGCCGGATATACGCGACGACTAACCGGATGTGAGGTCAGATGCGCCTGAACTACGGAGAGCAAAGGACGCCACCCCCAGCGCGACGATACCTCCCCGCATCTATTGGACCGGACCGGGTCGATTTGTCCCTGAGCCAAGAGTGCACCTTGAGCCATCGACCAACCCGCCTTTCCTTGCCATCAATCCCCGTGTGAGTCAGTTTTTGTCCCGTTTATCTGTCGTCTGTCAGGGAATAAGATAAGTGTGTCTAAGTGCCTGTCTTTCTATGCTGTCCCTCTTGTAGTTGTAATCTGACCTTCCGCCCTAATATAACCTCCTCCGGAGGTCTTGAGAACTGAACCCTTGGTGTCGTGTCATTTTAATCCAGCCGTTGTGTCTTTTCCATCATTGATTTAGCATAGCGCGATTTAGTCAACGTTCGAGTATAATCGGGTAACTTGTGCGGACACGGCGGCCATTCCGCTCGGCCCACCCTAACATCAAAGTCGTGTCTGTAACAATTGGTGTCAGGAGTGGGATTCGAACCCACGCCTCCAAGGGAGACTGCGACTTGGAGCGCGTTTACGCGCTCGAAATTATAAAGGCGAAATTTGATTGTGTTTTACAAAATATAAAAACCCGAATTTTGAAAGTCGCGCTATGGCAGACCAAGTCGGCTGGGGTCCGGTAGTGGAGAGTGAGGCAGGGTCGGTCCAGGACCAAATTGAGGGACGTGAGGAGAGCGAAGCAGCGAGGGTAGCAGACGCACAAATTAGCGTCGTTGCGCCCGACATGGCGGGCGCGCGAAATGGCGCCTCGCACATGGCCACGGCGCCCACGCCCGCGACCGTGGCAGCGCCCCTGGTGGATTCGAACCTTTTCCTCCTGCAAATGGGGGCCCTTATGGAGAGGCTAGAAGCAAAAATGGGGGTAATGGGAAACCAAATGGGGGTAATGGGGAACCGGATAGAGGCTTAGAGTGAGCAAATGGGGGTAATGAGGGATGAAGCGAGGAGTACCGGTGAGGGGTTTAGACAATAATTTTAAGGGTTTAGACAAGAAATTTGGGAAGTTAGACGACAAATTTGAGGGGTTAGACAACGGGATAAAAGAAGTGAAAAATGGGTTAATGGGGTTAGAAAACAGTATGGAAGGCAAATTGAGGGACATGAGGGACCAAGCGGAAAGGGAAGTTAACCAAATGGGGCAGCAGATAGAGGGGGTCAGAATGGGGGTAGAAACCAAACTGGATGCTCACAGGGAGGAAATGGAGCAGATGAGGGTGGCATCTGGGCAGGAGATGCAAGTGATGGGAGAGGAGATCAGAGGAGGAGTGAGTGAGGAGGTCGGAGGAGTGCGCGAGGAGGTGAGGCACTGTCAGGAGCACATGGAGAAGGAGGTGAGAAAGGGGACTGTAAAGTTACAAGGGGGCATAGAGGACCTGACGCAGGAGGTGGAGCAGCTGACGGTGGGACAGACGGAGTTAGTGGAGCAGGTTCAAAAGAACACAGCGGTAATAGGAGGTTTAAAAGCGACACAGAAAGAACTAAAAGACGACTTGATAGCGACGAAGAGGGAATGTCAGATGGTACGTGAGGGACTGACAGCGAGGTTGGACGAGGTGGTAGAGGTAATGGAGACGAAGGACCGGCAAGTGAGGACGCACATGGAAACGGTCAAGGTAGCCTTGGAGGACGAGCTTGAGGAGACGTACCGGGGAATAAAAGAGGTGAAGCAGAAATTAGAAGAAGTGGAAGAAGGGATGAGCGAAATTAAGAAGCGACGGAGAGGGGATAAGAAAGAGATAAAAGAGGAGATAAAAGAATTGGTCCAAAGTCTGTGTTTGGATCGTGATGATGTGCTCATTAACCGGATGAGGGATTCGCAGGTGATGGAGGAGAAGCGAAGAGAAAGAGGACCCGGTGTAAGTGGTGACCAATATGGTCGTGCGTATGATGCGCCAGGGGATTTAAGAAGCTTGGGGGTCGAGATGGACCCGGGTGTTCGTGAGAGGCCGTTGGTGAAGTGTGCGATAGGTCTGGTGTGCGAAAAAGGAGGTGTGTGAGAAAGTCCGACTCTGGGGTGTGTGAGGAAAAAGTGCGTGCCAAGGAGTGAGGGTGCTGGCGAGAGTGAGTCGGTCGTAGCGCGTGTGCGAGGGAGCACATGGAAGCGTGGTGTGGTGAGTGTTACAGAGGGTGTGATGGGAGAGTGTGCGCGAGAGAGGTGTGTGACGGACAGGTGCATGAGGAAAGAGTGCGCTGTCGGGAGTAAGGGTGAGTGCGCTGTTAAGAATGGAGGTGAGAGTAGTGAGAGTGACAAGGAGCGTGAGTTGGTTGTGACAGGTGAGAAAGGAAGCACACCTGGAATGGTAGAGCGTGAGTGGGAATGCATGCTGGAGTTGGTGGTGAGGCACGTGGTTGGGTGTGCGAATGAGAGCACACCTGTGATTGTCACAGAGGAGGTGACAGAGGAGGGGGCGCGAAGAGGTGTGTTGGTGAGGTGTGCGACCAACGAATGTGTGCCAAAGTGTTCGGTGGTCAGGTGTGTGACCAAGGCTGTGAGTGGAATGAGTGTACCGAGGTGTGTAAGGAAAGGTACGAGGAGAATGGAGACGGCTGGATGTGTGAGCAAGGAACGGGCTGCGGGGTGTAAGAATCCAGGTGAAGCATCGACGGTAACCAGGTTAGAGGTTAGGTCGACTTTTAGCCGAAGCGGGCCCTCGGTGCGTGCTGGGCCTCGCTTTGAACGGCCGCGTCCGTGCTCCACTAGGCGGAGCGGGCAGCCCGATAGAAAGGGTCGTCATGGCGACCACTTTTTGTTGAGGCAGTCCGGCAGGTCGAGATCGGGACATTGGATGGCTCCACGCCGAGATGGTGCGTGGGATCTCGGCACGGGTAAGCCCCCGTCCCTGCATCGAATGCCAGACGCATCCAGCCGCTGGCACAGAACAACCCGCATTCATGGCTTGGCTTTACGAAGCCGGGCTTTGGACAGGAATTGGCGCACCGAGAGGCATTAGTGAGTAGACTGGGTGATGAGGTTAGTGTTTTGGCCCCAAAATTAGAGAAAAACAAAATTTGATGATTGGCAAAGGATTGGCAGTAATGATTGGCAGATGATGGGTAGTGATTGGCAAATTTTTAATTTGTTGAAATTTGATGTGCAAAATTGGTAGTGAGCGATGGGCCCGGTGGGTAAGGCTGGCATCCCTGCCACCCTTCCCAGTGTGGGGGCAAAGGAGCTATAGCTTATGGGGTGATGGCAGTGAAAACTAGCCCTGGTGGGTTAGGTTATATTGTAGGGATCTAGCGAAGATGACATTAGGTGACGTTAAGGTTAGTTAGTGACTGATACCTGTAGTGGGGACGCAGGTAGATTAGTGTGGATTATAATGACGAGGGAGCGCAATAGTTTAAAGGGGCGACTGGGAAGCGCAAGTTTCAGAGGGGAGTAGTTAGATGAGATGATGCTGTGTGAGAACTGGACAGGTGTGTGGAGCAGTGTATGAGTAGTGAGTGTTGTGGATCAGCACGAATGCGCTTGGGGAGAGAAGGGTGCAGGTGGCACCAGGTGTGAGAGCACAGGTGTGCAAGTACAGGTGTGTGGAATACATGGAGCAGAGAATGAGTGGTGTGGAGAGAGTTGGAGTAAGTGGTACGGAGTGGTGTGCATGGTGCGAAGGTGTGGATGGGGGAAGAGTGGACCCCTTTCACGAGTACCCGGGGCGGGTAGTGTAAGTGTTAGGTAGAGGGTATAGGTAAATTGTGGTTGGATATTGGCATTTGTGGTGCGGTTGCAGAATGGTATTGTGGATGGGTGCATTAGTGTTGTGGAAATGGCTGGGCGTGTAGCCTGTTAGTGTGTGTAGTTGGTTTGGGCACTCCACCACTGTGAGGATGTCGGCCAGGTGAGGCCGCAGGTGGGCTCTGGGAGCCGTTAGTGTCAGTGGGTGCCTGAGGATCCCGGGTGTGGATCGGGCAGCCCGTGCCAGAGAGGGCACTGAGGGGGTGAGAGTGCGAGAGGGCCTTCCCCAGTTAGTTAGGTTAGGGTGAGGAGCAGGTAAGCTCAGGTGGCAACTGCAGTGGTGGAGGTGTGCAGGTGGGTAGACCTGCTGGGAGAGCTACACGTCACAGCCCAGAAATTGTGCGAAGGCACCGGGAGATGAATCGGGGGAGTGAGACCCCAAATTGAGAAGCACCACAGTTTGGTCAATGGGAATTGGTTTTTAGAACCCATAGTGTAAGTTGGCCAATGGATTGGCAGGGAAAGACCCCGGGTAATGTAAAGTTGTTAAAGTCATTTAGGAAATAGTTAGGATTGATGAACCTGTCGCACCATACATACGCAGCCACTTACCTGTGGTGATGACTCCACACCTGTGTTTTCTTTGTTCTGTGTTGCAGGAAGTGAGAATTGCTGTGAGGATTTGTGAGACGCATCATGACGTGGATGAGGCATTGGGGTGATTCCATCTCTCCCTCCCTAGGAGGGACTGATGATGAATTGGTGATGGCAAATTTTGATGTTGAGTTGGAGATGGCAAATTTTGATGAGAGTTGGAAATGGCAAATTTGATTGGTTAGGAGGGAGAGAAGACGAATTTGGTTTATGGGAGGAACGGGGAAGACAGTAGGGACGTTTGTTGATTTGTAAAGTAGATGTTTATGGGTAGTGTTGTGTTTTGTGGATACAGTAAGGGGTAAGGGAGGGGCAATGTAGGTTACCTGGTGGGGGGGGGGGGCGTACGGTAGGAACGTACCTGTCTCACCTGGTTCCCATGTGCCCCCAGTGTGCATTACCTTGTATTGTGTGCACTTTTGCGCCCTTACCACCTTACTCACTTGTTTTCTTCTTTTGTCTCCCACCTCCGAGGATCTGGCTTTGGGGCAGAGAGAGAGAGGAGAGAGAGGTGCTGGCTCCGCAGTTGTGGGCCTGCACTTTCGCTGCTTGCTGCCTGGATCGATACACCATATGGACCGCAATTTTGGTGGCCACCCACAATGGACCGCAGTTCGTTTGCGGCCAAGCACCACCCGTGGATGGACCTATGGGTCAACGTGGCACCTATTCCATACAGGTGAACCACTTATAGTTGGCCCCCTGACGGCCACAATAAAGAAATGGACGCGGTTGGCGCCTTTCTTTATTTTTTGAAAGAGGCAAGAAGGCCAAGTGCACCACACGAAGAGCAAGAGACACCTGCAGGGTTAGGGGTTGTTGAATTTATTTTTATTCATTGAACAATGGTGACTGCACCGGATGGTGCTGACTGTGTGATGGGGTGGTGCTTTTGGTGCTGGGAAGGGGTGCTCTGCACATTATTAAAGGCCGTAGGCCACAGAGCACTCGTGGGTTGGTGTATCGATGCTGGCATGCGTGCTCTCTCTATGCATAACATCTGCATGTGTTCCTCCAAAAACAGTTCCTGGATCGTAGTGTAAATATCAGCGTAGTCTTGTAAATAATGCTCCCTACCGGCTGTATGTTTAGTTTGCGAATTCTTTCCGGATTCGGTTATCCTGTGGGCGTGTTTCTGTGAGGAGAAGGGTGCAACGTCGCAGGGGGACATATTTACGCATTTGTGAATATCTGTAAAACTGTCGCACTCAGGGTAGAGTTAATAGTAGAGGGAACTACATCTGAGTGCCACACTAAAATAGGTAAAAATTTATCGGGTCGGGACGCCCCGAGGGTAGAGAAGGGTGCAATGTTGCGGATATGGGACTTGGCCTCAATATCCGCTTGTAAATACTCCCCTATTTCCCCAATACTCCCCAACTATCCCCAATCCCCCATTCCCTAGTCCCATTGCCTGTAAATAACACTCTGTAGAACCGACCTTCCCCTTTTTCCCCCATTAAATGTCGTGCCCAGGTCCACCGCATCTCACGTAGACAACTTTCGGACATCTTGCTAGTTATTCTTAGTCTATGTCAGTTAAGGACTCGTTTCCATTAATTCTGACTCTTCGTTGCACCAGAATGTGATTATATGGCACCAGTAGTGAGTTTAGGACCTTCCCATACCTCCTCCCATCTTCTTCCCCAAACAACAACTACAACAACAACTACAACAACAACTACAACAACTACAACAACGGCGCGGCGCGGGGGGAGTGTGCGTCCTCACACCGGCTCGGTTAGCCGCCATTGACCATGCGCTCCGACGGGGTTACCATGAAGGGGCTCCCTGTCAGCTCCTCGTCAAGGGCGGAGCCTGGTAACCCCCCCGCACCCAATAACAAGGGCGGACCGATTCCATCTGGGGCGGAGCTAACGAGCCGAGGGCGTGTCACTCCCCGCCGGATATACGCGACGACTAACCGGATGTGAGGTCAGATGCGCCTGAACTACGGAGAGCAAAGGACGCCACCCCCAGCGCGACGATACCTCCCCGCATCTATTGGACCGGACCGGGTCGATTTGTCCCTGAGCCAAGAGTGCACCTTGAGCCATCGACCAACCCGCCTTTCCTTGCCATCAATCCCCGTGTGAGTCAGTTTTTGTCCCGTTTATCTGTCGTCTGTCAGGGAATAAGATAAGTGTGTCTAAGTGCCTGTCTTTCTATGCTGTCCCTCTTGTAGTTGTAATCTGACCTTCCGCCCTAATATAACCTCCTCCGGAGGTCTTGAGAACTGAACCCTTGGTGTCGTGTCATTTTAATCCAGCCGTTGTGTCTTTTCCATCATTGATTTAGCATAGCGCGATTTAGTCAACGTTCGAGTTCGTTCGCTCCCATTAATCATCAAAAAAAAATACTGTTTAGTGTTTTATTTTTATATGTACGATTAGACATTAAGAATGATTGAAATAATAATTTGAGGAATAATTAATATATTTTTGTTACTTTATAGATTCAATATACATTTGTTGATACTTTATTTACTTTTTACACTTATACTGTGAGCTAAAAATAAACATATGGGCAATACACCTGGCGCTCACCTGGTAGAATAAACAGTATACTGCACTGATTAAAGGTATTTAAACCAATTTCAATGGTTGCTCAAAGACAGTGGAGCATGTACAATCATACTAACATAATCATAAGACTTTAAACAAAGAAACAAAAAAATACCTATTTTGGGGGGCAACGCTCCCCTTCTACCCCGTGTCCTTCCTCAGATCCCAATTTTACCAATGCCTTGAACAAACATTGGTACATCATGGATGATGAAGGTTGTGGTGAAATTTCATCAAAATTGTGTGGGGGGCTGGCAGGATGATCTGCCATCAAAAAAGCAAATTCCTATTTTGGGCGGTCAAACTTGGATCCACTTTGACCCTGGTAAACCCCCTTAAACCCCGATTTTTTTTAATGCCGTGAACAAACTTCAGTCACAACAAATATAATTTGTGCTAAATTTGGTCGCAATCCCATCAGCGGATTCGGAGAAGAAGTTTCAAGTGTTTCCGGACTGACTAACGGACAGACTGACGGATGGACGACGCGCCATCACATAAGCTCCGCTGAACTTCGTTCCAGGTGAGCTAGAAACTGTTGCTGTAATTTTTCTTTGTTTATGAGATCGTTCCTGTCCTTTAACATTTTGGTGCTTCTTCATGGATAGGTCTTAAAATTGTTTTAAAAGAGAAAGTGGGGGTAGAGGGGAGTTTACTAGCCACGGGGCCTGTGCTGGCTTTCGACACCACTGCATATAAAAAGGTGAGAAACACCAACATCAACGTTGAGGGGACAAAATAAAGAGAGATACCTGCACAAATAAAGGAATTATGTGAATGAATGATGGGGTAGGGGAGGATGCACGGGCTGATATCTGGGGAATTAAGGGTTCAGAGTTTGTTGGGTGATTTTGCGACCCATCCACCAGTCGGGAAAAGTCTCATTGAGCCATTCGCAGACCTGGAGATTCCAGTGGGCATGTGCAATTTCTTCTTGTAGGGCTTTCTAAAGGGCAAGATTTATGCAACTCAACCAGCGCACATTCAACACTCTAAGGAGCAGATTCAAGCAGCTTTTATGGAAATTACGGTCGGAATGCCATATAAAACTGTTTAGGAATATCGCGAAAGGATGCACACACTGCTTTAAAATGATGGAAATCACGTCAAAATTCAACTAGTTTTTTACAGTTCAGATTTCAACAAAACATTTACCACAAAGACTTGAAATATGTATCTATGTCCTGTATATCTTTTGTTAGATTTTGTTTCTTCGCAACAGATTTACAGGGGTTCAAATCCAGGAATAGATAAATACGGCCCACACTATATATATATATATATATATATATATATATATATATATATATATATACAGTATATATATATATATATATATATATATATATATATATATATATATATATATATATATACAGTATATATATATATATATATATATATATATATATATATATATATATATATATATATATATATCAACCATGTAAAGTGTGACGAGGTCTCACCTGAGAATCTCACTGAGACCAAATTCTCACCTCCGAACCGGAGGCATCGGGCCACCCACTCATGTCAAAAGACAGAGATTTAGTTCTTTGGTCATCATTAGTTAAGGGTTAAGCATCAAACTAGGCAGTCTTAACAGTTGGTGACTATTATTCTGTCAATGGATATTTCTAGCAAACGCCCTTAATATTCCCCACTGTATTGGGAACAAATTCCTTACAAACGGAACCTGTGACTCCTTACTAATGCTCTCACTTTATTTTCATGCGTTGTGAAGCCGAATTCTATCTTATGCAAATGTATATCATATAGCGCCACCGGTATTTTCACATTACATTTTAAGCTTCTTTTATAAATGTAATTTCAACAACTTGATAACATGCATCATGGTGATGTTGAAATCTGATTGAGAATAATTCCAAATTTTCAAAATGTTTCATCTCACTCATTTTAAGCAGAGATTCAAACCAAAGCGTCCAACACTGAGCTTCACAATGAAGCAGAAGTGATTTTTGCTGATCCATATTTAAGCAGAAAGGATGGTTGATGAAGGTGGCGTTAGCGGACCTCGAAGCGGATGGAAGATGACCATGGGTAAATGACCATGGTGTGACCAAGCAAAGGATGTATCTTGTAGATGTTTATGGAAGTCGCTCGCGTCTTGTTTCTTATTTTATGACGAGAATTTGGTGCAAATGGACAAATGATGCTAATTTGTTTCTCATGCAAAATTATATTGATACAACCAAGAGAAAATATCCAGTGAGTTTAAGCTTCCCAAGAGGCAATTGGATTTTACATGGGTCACATATTTTCGGTTATTAAAGTAACTGAGTGTATAGTCTTGCAACATCAGTGCATATGTAAATATTGCTTATGTTAGTGATGAGAGGCAGCTTTGGCAAAACCGATTTGTGGCATTAAAGAACCAGGATAAACGAATACTGAACTAAAATCAAGAGTGGAATGAATGAATATGAATGAATGAATGAATGAATGATCGTTTTAAGGCCATTTTCCCCGCTAGAGCAGGGGTTAGCCTTGCGGGCCCCATGACAATCAAGGTTCCCTGTTTGAGGCAATGTTTTTATGGCCGGATGCCCTTCCTGAAGCCAAAACTAAATCAAGAGTGGAAGATAGCATAACTGCTTTAAAATGCAGATGATGCAATGTTTGTTGTCATAATCAATAGCAAGATAAGCTATACGGTCGACATTGTGTGCCTTTCTCGTTAACCATGCTGCTGCCTGGGATCATTTTTTTTGGTCTCCCAGGATTCATGGCAACTTTCACTTTTGCCTTTGACACTGTTGAACTTTTCCCGACTTGAATTAGATGGCTTTTTAAACCAAAACCTGCCCGTTTCACCTGGCAAACGCTGCCACCTTGCTGTTCAAGAGCTATAGTTTTATCATTTGTTTTGTTTTTGTTGTTGTTGACTTCCCAGTTGCATAGTTTTCATCCTGAAGCATAATCTGGAAAGTCGGTGGCTGCATTTTCGATATGTATGCACACATATATGATGATGATGATGATGATGATGATGATGATGACTACTTCCTTTTTCCATCTTAAGATGCATCTTAAGATGCATATATACTGCATCTCCTTCCTTTCATTCTTCCAATGCAAAATTGACAACATCTACAACAGCTTAACCACCACCGCACCCGCTCCCCCTCAAACCACCTGCCCCCCTTATCCTGCCAACCCCTGTCTCAGTTCTCCCCAGTCTCCCCTACTGACCTCTCTGAACTCCTCATAGGAATGAAAACTGCCACCTGCACTCTTGACCCCATCCCCTCCAGCTTTGTCAAGGCCTCCCTTCCTGCTCTCTCTCCACTTACCGAAGAGCAGGGGTTGGCCTTTTTCTGGCACCGTGGTCCCCTTTTTTGAAGCAATGTTTTATGGCCGGATGTTTATGAAGCCTTCCTGCCGCCAACCCTGTTAGTCGCCTCTTGCAACACAGGGAATTACCAGTCAATTTGCCGACCTCAGAAGGATGACAGGCTGAGTCAACCCCCCTGGCGTTAATTCAGTTGATCGACCTGGATTCGAACCCAGGATCCTAGGATCCCAAGCCGGCACCCTAACCGCTAAACCAACACCACGCTTCTACTCCGATGCAGGAATACATACTGCATATAAATACATACATACATATATACATGCATACTGTACATAAAATACACACATGGTTCCTCAGAAGTCTGGACCCAAAATAAAAAATACACTTTTTACTTTAAATATTTTTTAATGTTCAAATTGATTCCCATTAACTTGCATACAAATAACAATTCTTGCAGGAATGTTTCTCTGAATGCTTCGAAGGAAAGACTGGTATCAGCACATTCCTTCCAAATGTTTTCCTTCAGCTCTGCTACACTGATTAGTCTCGGGCTCCAAACCATGGATTTCAGGTGTCCTTACAGGAAAAAGCCAAGTGGCGTTAGATATGCACGATGTGGGGGACATCTTACCGGGTCACGGTGTCCTATCGATCTTAAAGGTTTTGTTTCATCCAGATTTGTTTTCAGATAGTGGTGGCATGATGTTGAGGTGCCCTATCCTGTTGAAACCACTCATTTCTCAATCGTGCTAAAGGTATTCATTTCATCCATACAAGAAACCAAAACATATTGGAACATTGCGAGTTATCTTGCACCAGAAACATTCTCTTCGTAAAAAGTATGGGCCTAACAGAACATCACCATGGATAGCACACCACACCAAAATTATAGGATCGTATGGAACAGGAGCTTCATCAGTCAAATTCGGATTCTCATCGCTCCAGTATTGACAATTCTGATGGTTGACTCTCTTGGTCAAATGGAACGAGGATTCATCACTGAAATGTCAGATAATGATGTTGGTTCCACATCAAGTCTGGGCATTACCCACTCACAAAATTCCTTACATCAGTTGGCATCATCTCCATGAAGAGCTTGAACAAAGGTAACCTTGTATGGGTCGTAGTTATTAACCTTTAGAATTATTGCATCCGAAGAACGGATAACTCCTGCTTCTTGAGTAATTTTTCTCAACTACATTGTTGGGCTTCTTACAACGACTGCAAGACCATTTTCAGAATTAGTTCCATCTGCAGAGGAGTGAGGATGACCAGTACGAAGTTTATCAACAACGCTTCCAGTCGATTTCAATCGTTGTAACACTTTCCCGACGAATTGATGACTTGGCTTTGGATTCTCAGGATGTTTTTCATGGAATAACTGACGTGCCTCCCTCTGGCTTTTTTGGGAAACATGTAGCAACACAAGTTCCACATTCTGTTTCTTGGTATAATGAGCCATGAGGGTGTTTTATTTACCTGAATTATGAAAAACGTAAAAAACGAGTTTATCTAACTTTAAAATTTAAATGTTTATTTTTCTTATGGAATCAGACTTCTGGGACATCCTGTATACAGTATACACTTCGGAGTCACTCTGTATACAGTATACACTTCGGAGTCACCCTGTATGCAGTGAACACTTCTGAGACACCCTGTATGTATGCCGAAACAGGTGACTGCAAAAGTATTCACCCCTGTAAAGTTTTCACATTTTGATGGCACCTGAGCTTGTTACCAAACGCTCATGTAGTGAAAAGCAGGATTTGGCACCGTTTGTGCGTAAGTACATGCATGTGTGCATTGTAAAAATTCATTTTCTCGGCAACTGTTGGTCCGATTGACACAAAATTTTACCATAGGAGCACGTTCATCTGTATAATTTTTATATTCATAATTATGACCTCATAGGTCACGTGTATGGACGCCATCTTGGAAAGCCGTTATACCTCTATATCTCCTAAACAGCTCATTGGAAAAGATTGAAACAAGGCTTATTGTGGAGTACTCCCCATGGGGAATAAGATATGTTAATGAAGATGTCATTGGTGCCTTCGTTATGACGTCATAATTTGACAAGTATAACGCTTCATTCGATTAGTAAGAATGTTTTTTCTCTGCAACTGTTGGTCTGATGGACACACAATTTTCACCATAGGAGCACCTCCTCCTGTAGAATATTTTAATGATATATACGACGTCATAGGTCAGGTGGTACAAGCGCCATCTTGGAAAAACCGAAGAAAGTTGCACCTCTATATCTCCATACCCGCTCCATGGAAAAAATTGAAACCTGGCTCATTGTAAAGAACTCCGCATGGGGAATAAGTGTTGTTAACGATGATGTCATTGGTGCCTTAATTTCGATATCATAATTCGACAGGGACAACGCTTAGTCTGATCAGTTTGAAATTGATTGAGCATGCCATGATCTATGCAACAATTATATTACAAAATGTACATTTTTGATGTCATCACTCACGTGGTCTGGCAGCCATATTGGTTCAAAGAAAAAACCCTTCAAAAACAGAAGAGTTGGCTCGCACCAAGTTGACTGCGCAGGGAAGTATTCTATGAATACCATCTAGTTTGATGATTCGTTGAAATCAAACTTAATATAGAGTCTTCACAAACTACTCCGAAGTGATTAAGCTGAAAAATGCAGATAAAATGTGAATATGTCAAATTAACAGGGAAAAACAGATGATTCTCAGTTGAACAAGTATTCAAACCATTTGCCTAATTAACTCTAAATCAGTTCAGGAGCAATTTATTTCTTTCAAAGTTTACAAAACAAGTTTAATAGGTTTCACCTGTTTGTAAGCAGTGGTTTAACTTAGAAATTAAGCCGACCTACTTATCTAATAGCTTTAAGGCACAAATCACTCGGTCAACCAACAAAGCAAACATACTTTTTTGGGGACTCAACCGCCTCCCCCCTCCCCCCGCCTCTTACCCCTTCCCGTACACCCCCTTAGAACCGTGAACAACTTTTGTGCATCATGGGTGATGAAGGTTGTGATCAAATGACTTTTAAAGGGCTTATATCCTCACTCGATATTATGTTCTCAGCATATCACTTCGTACACATTTGATGTGGTGGATATTTTTTCCATGACCATTCCTCTATATAGAGTACAACCGAAATCCATGATACACATAATATGTATATATATATATATATATATATATATATATATATATATATATATATATATATATATATATATATATATATATATATATATATATATATATATACTGCATCTCCTTCCTTTCATTCTTCCAATGCAAAATTGACAACATCTACAACAGCTTAACCACCACCGCACCCGCTCCCCCTCAAACCACCTGCCCCCCTTATCCTGCCAACCCCTGTCTCAGTTCTCCCCAGTCTCCCCTACTGACCTCTCTGAACTCCTCATAGGAATGAAAACTGCCACCTGCACTCTTGACCCCATCCCCTCCAGCTTTGTCAAGGCCTCCCTTCCTGCTCTCTCTCCACTTATCACTGCAACAATAAACTCCTCCCTGTCTGCAGGCATCGTCCCACCATCCCTCAAAATTGCTGCTGTTACCCCCATTCTGAAAAAACCTGGACTCAACCCTGACACCCTAAATAACTTCAGACCCATCTCCAACCTACCCTTTCTGTCAAAAGTTTTGGAACGCGCTGCAGCCACTCAACTCAAACATCACCTCTCTGCCAATAACCTGTATGAAACATTCCAATCCGGATTCCGCTCCAACCACAGTACTGAAACTGCTCTCCTCAAAATCACCAACGACCTTCTCCTCTCCTCTGACGCTGGCAACCTCAAAATTCTCATCCTCCTCGACCTCAGCGCTGCCTTTGACACCATCAATCACACCATCCTCCTCACCCGACTTGAAACCACCTTTAACATTACCGGCACTGCCCTCTCTTGGATCAAATCATACCTCTCTGACAGACGCCAGTTCATCTCCATCAATAACTGCAAATCCCCCACTGCTCCCCTCCCCCAATGTGTCCCCCAAGGTTCAGTTCTCGGCCCCCTCCTCTTCATCCTGTACCTGTCCCCCCTTGGTCACTTAATCCACCGTCATGGTCTCCAATTCCACTGCTTCGCCGATGACATCCAGCTTTTCATCTCCACCAAGTCAATCTCGACCGCCACCCACTCTATCCTGACAAACTGCATCACTGAAATAAAATCCTGGCTTCAAATCAACTTCCTCAAGTTCATTTATCATATCATATATCATATTTATCATAAGATTAACTATGATAAATCTGAAATAATCATCATTGGCCCAAAAACGCTCACCAAATCCACCCATAACTTTGCCTTCAACATCGACGGTTTCCCAGTATCCACCTCCCCTCACATCCGGAATCTTGGCATCATCTTTGACCAAACCCTCTCCTTCGACAAATACACTAAACAGATCACAAAGTCAGCCTTCTTTCACCTGAAAAACATCGCCCGTCTCCGTCCATCCCTCTCCTCCACGGCTGCAGAAACCCTCATCCACGCCTTCATCACCTCCCGTCTGGACTACTGCAACAGCCTCCTCTATGGTTCACCCTCAATCATCACCAATAAACTCCAATACATTCAGAACTCCGCTGCCCATCTACTCACCCATTCCCGGACCCGTGACCACATCACCCCCGTCCTTTACACGCTTCACTGGCTCCCCATCCCCCAGAGAAACCAGTACAAAATCCTCCTCTTGACCTAGAAAGCCCTCCATAACCTGACCCCATCCTACCTGACTGACCTCCTCTCCAGACACACTCCCACCCGCAACCTCCACTCTGCTGGCACCAACCTCCTGACCACCCCCCCCCCCCCCATCCGGACCAAATTCAGATCCTGGGGGGACAGGGCCTTCTCCATCGCTGCTCCCACCTTCTGGAACTCACTACCTCACACCATCAGAGACTCCTCCTCACTCACCACATTCAAAACATCACTCAAGACCCACCTGTTCAACACTGCATTCAACATTTAACCCACAGTATTTAACCCCTGACTATCTCTTCTCCTTCACCTTCCTTTTGCTTTGATTATTTACCTATTGATTTTTGTCTTTTTGCACTTGTTTTTTGTACTCTGTCAAAGCGCCTTTGGGCTTCTTGAAAAGCGCTATATAAAATAAATGTATTATTATTATTATTATTATTATTATTATATATATATATAATTAAAAGAAATTGCTGTTATTAGGACTATTTGGAGTGTCTCCTTCACAAAGGATTTTGAACCTCCCACGTATAACAAAATTGCACTGTGACACTGAGCAGGTGTATTGCATGAATATCAGAATTGTCCGTTGTGGGTTTAGAGTTTTGGTTTGCAATGCACTGTAAAAAAACAAATACATCGATAAAATTTAGAGTAGGAGGTCGTTCAGAAATTCGAAACATCTTTTGTGGCCTACATTGATTAGTAAACCAAAACGGGTCTCCGTGATCTACTTATCATCAGCATCATCATCATTATCATCATTATCATCATCATAATCATCTTTATCATCATCATGATTAATCATCAGCCTATTTACAGTCCGCTGTACGAAGGCCTCTCTCGACTCACGTTGACGGTATTAATGTACTTGCCACACCTGCCAAATGTAGATTGGTAAGTGGGTTTGGGCAGGAATTTGATATTTGTTCAGGATTCTAGCGATAACTTGCTTACTCTTTACAAAAGCCCATGAGATCTTTAACATCCACCAACAAACCGATGCTGTCAGATGGGTCCTCCGGCTTAATGTCCTTCCGATGGATGGAGCACACACTGATGCCCCCCTCTCCCTGCAATTGAAACACTAGGATGGAAGTTTATATCTGCGTTGAGATTCAAACTCAGACAAGACAGCTCACAGACGATTGAACATTCCTCTAAGATATCCTGCCAACCCTGTTTAGCAGCTGGTTATAATGTGTGCCAAAATAAAAATTAGTCCCACGTGAGATTCACGCATGAAATTGGTGGTGTTTTTATTTGAGTGCTGACTGGCACACCCCACTTTGAATGATGCTTTTATAACTTCATTACACTGTGACACAACCATGATGACAATTCAAACAAGAAGTCAGAAATGCATTGGAACTCATATACCTAAGAGGATATGATTTGTTATTTAACATAATCTATGTTGTTGCACAGCACAATTGGTAAAGTCAGTCTTGGGGAATTTTGGGGTGAGTTATAATGTGTGCCAAAATAAAAATTGGGGTAAAGTAAATCCCCAAAGTCTTGGGGAAGTATCAGCACAGTGAGCTGTTAGTATGGTAATGGTGAAAATATCTCACATTACATTGAAAACATGTCGGCCTGTAATGTGAATTTATTACTTGCAAAATCGAAGATTTTTCAAGTATATTGGTCGGTTGTGTTTGTGACTCTGTCTGTTTGTTACTTGCAAAATCGAAGATTTTTCAAGTACCGTATATTGGTCGGTTGTGTTTGTGACTGTTTGTTAGTTTGTCACCGGCCTACAGGTCACAATTTTCAACCGATCTTCACCAAACTTCACCAAGTGGTAGAGTTGGTCAAATGCCAGAAGCCTATTGTTTTTGGGGTCAATAGGTCAAAAGGTCAACATAGGCCAAAGGTCACCAACTTTGCTAAATTTCTAAAATCCTCAATTTTCATCCGATTGACTTGAAATTTGAAGACCACTTGCATATCTGGTCATTGAATTCAACCACCAATAATTTTTGAGGTCAACATAGGCCAAATGGTCAACATAGGCCAAATTTCTAAAATCCTCAATTTTCATCCAATTGACTTGAAATTTGGAGAGGACTTGCACATCTGGTCACTGAATTCAACCACCAAGTATTCTTGAGGTCAACATACGCCAAATGGTCAACATAGGCCAAATTTCTAAAATCCTCAAATTTCATCCAATTGACTTGAAATTTGAAAAGGACTTGCATATCTCGTCACTGAATTCAACCACAAATTATATTTTAGGTGAACATAGGCCAAAAGGTCAACATAGGCCAAATTTCTAAAATCCTCAATTTTCATCCAATTGACTTGAAATTTGAAGAGGACTTGCATATCTGGTCACTGAATTCAACCACCAAGTATTCTTGAAGTAAACTTAGGCCAAAAGGTCAACATAGGCCAAATTTCTAAAATCCTCAATTTTCATCCAATTGACTTGAAATCTGAAGACCACTTGCATATCTGGTCACTGAATTCAACCACCAAGTATTTTTGAGGTCAACATAGGCCAAATTTCTAAAATCCTCAATTTTCATCCAATTGACTTGAAATTTGAAGAGGACTTGCATATCTGGTCACTGACTTCAACCACCAAGTGTTCTTGAGGTCAACATAGGCCAAAAGGTCAACATGGGCCAAATTTCTAAAATCGTCGCTTTTCATCCTGTTGACCCGAGCTTTGATCAAGATTGTAAATTTAAATCTTCATGAAATGGCCAATTTGCTGTATCAATGGTAAACTTTTGGGGGAGGGCGTATTTTGCAAGTATCGTGCTACGCATGACGTTTTCTTGTTTGTTTGTTTGTCACCGGACTACAGCTCACAATTTTCAACCGATCTTCACCAAACTTCCCCAAATGGTAGAGTTGGTCAAAAGCCAGAAGCCTATTGTTTTTGGGGTAAATAGGTCAAAAGGTCAACATAGGCCAAAGGTCACCAAATTTGCTAAATTTCTAAAATCCCCAATTTTCATCCGATTGACTTGAAATTTGAAGACCACTTGCATATCTGGTCACTGAATTCAACCACCAAGTATTTTGAGGTCAACATAGGCCAAATGGTCAACATAGGCCAAATTTCTAAAATCCTCAATTTTTATCCAATTGACTTGAAATTTGAAGAGGACTTGCATATCTGGTCACTGAATTCAACCACCAAGTATTCTTGAAGTCAACTTAGGCCAAAAGGTCAACATAGGCCAAATTTCTAAAATCCTCAATTTTCATCCAATTGACTTTAAATTTGAAGAGGACTTGCATATCTGGTCACTGAATTCAACCACAAATTATATTTTTGGTGAACATAGGCCAAAAGCTCAACATAGGCCAAAAGGTCAACATAGGCCAAATTTCTAAAATCCTCATTTTTCATCCAATTGACTTGAAATTTGAAGAGGACTTGCATATCTGGTGACTGATTCAACCATCAAGTATATTTGAGGTCAACATAGGCCAAAAGATCAACATAGGCCAAATTTCTAAAATCCTCAATTTTCATCCAATTGACTTGAAATTTGAAGAGGGCTTGCATATCTGGTCACTGACTTCAACCACCAAGTGTTCTTGAGGTCAACATAGGCCAAAAGGTCAACATGGGTCAAATTTCTAAAATCGTCACTTTTCATCCTGTTGACCCGAGCTTTGATCAAGATTGTAAATTTAAATCTTCATGAAATGGACAATTTGCTGTATCAATGGTAAACTTTTGGGGGAGGGCGTATTTTGCAAGTATCGTGCTACGCATGACGTTTTCTTGTTTATTTGTTTGCTTCGCAGTGCTGAAAATAGTACAATAATGCTGATGTTATTTCGCTGACCACGAATAACGTTATTAAGGAAGAATCAATGGTCATACAGAAGTGATGCTGGTGAATTAGTTCCTTGGTTGTTGATACATTAATACAATTTATAATAAATATCTGGAATGTGTACTTTCTACTGCTCATGTGAGGTCTTGCAATTTTTTTCTCTGATCATTCAAGTTAGATGAGAAAGGATATACATATATATATACAGACGTGGCCAAAAATATTGGCACCTTGCACTTTTTTCAAATAATGCACCATTTCTTCCAGAATATTGTTGAAATTAAATAACCTTTTGGTATCCACATATGTCTTTCTTTGGTTTGCAATAGAACAAAACAGAAAAAGCTGAAAAAATTACTAAATCTTAGCTTATTCCACACAGAAATACGAAAATGCCCCGGACAATATTATTGGCACCTTTTAGAAGTTGTTAGAAATAATTATATTTCAAGCAGGTGATTCTTCTTTACTTTGGAATTGAACTCACCCATGGTGAGCTGCAGGTGCCTGCAATATAAAAATCACTCAACCACTTTGAATGGAGAAAAGGAGTCATTCTGCTGTTTTGTGTCACTGTGTGTAAAACAATGAACATGGACAAAATAAAGAAAACGAGAGAATTGTCTGAGGAGGTCAGACACAAGATTGTAGCCAGGAATGGACAATCCCAAGGCTGCAAGTCCATCTCCAGAGACCTTGATGTTCCTGTGTCCACCGTTCGCAATGTTATCAGGAAGTTTAAGACCCATGGCACTGTAGACAACCCTCCCTGGATGTGGCCGCAAGAGAAAACTTGATCGAAGATTGCAGCAAAGGATTGTTCGAATGGTGGACAGAGCACCTTGATAAACTGCCAAATAGATTCAAGCTGTTCTTCAGACACAAGGTGCAACAGTTTCAACTCAACCATCTGTCGCCATCTCAATGAAAGTGGGTTCTATGGAAGGAGACCCAGGAGGACCCCACTGTTGAGAAAGAGACAAAAGAAAGCCCGACTGGAGTTTTCCAAAACACACCTGAACAAGCCAAAATCCTTCTGGAAGAATGTCCTGTGGACAGATGAGACCAAATTAGAGCTTTTTGGTAAAGCACATCATCTCTATGTTTACAGAAAACAAAATGAAGCCTTCAAAGAAAAGAACACCTTCCCTACAGTCAAACATGGGGGAGGTTCAGTGATGTTTTTGGGTTGTTGTGCTACCTCTGGCACTGGGAGCCTTGAATGTGTGCATGGTATCATGAAATCAGGAGATTACCAAAGCATTTATGAGCGCAATGTTCAACTCAGTGTCAGAAAGCTGGGTCTCCGTCGAAGGTCATGGGTCTTGCAGCAGGACAATGACCCCAAGCACACTTATAAAAACACACAGGAATGGTTCAAGACAAAATGCTGGACTGTTCTGAAGTGGCCAGCAATGAGTCCAGATATAAATCCCATTGAACACCAGTGAGGAGATCTGAAAACAGCAGTTGGGAGAAGGCACCCTGAAAATCTGGGAGAATGGAGCAGTTTGCACAAGAACAGTGGGCCAAACTGCCAGTGTAGAGGTGTAGGAAGCTCATTCATGGCTATAGTATGTGTTTGACTGTCGTTATTTTGTCCAAAGGCTGTGCTACCAAATATTAAGTCTTGGGAGTCAATAATTGTGTCAATGCCATTTCTTCTTATTTTTCTGATTTAAAAGGATATATTAAGTTCTGAATCAAAAACAAAGGTTCTGGAGATATCAAAGTGTAATATTAACAGTACACCATAATGTCAAAGTGTAATTAATATTAACAGTAAAATAAAGAATTGTGGAGACCAAATACTTTTGTCAATTTCAACGTATTTTTGGAGAAAATTGTGAGTTATTTGAAAAAAGTGCAAGGGTGCCAATATTTTTGGTCACGACTGTAATGATTCAAAACACACGACCAATACTATTTTTTTTTTTTTTTTTTTTTTTTTTTGTATACAAGATCGAGGCTCGTGAAAGAGCGAAGAATAGAGCGAAGAAGAATATTTGGAGAATAGGTTACAGCTTGTGTGCTCCAAGTGTTAGAATGGCCACCCAAGAGTCCAGAGTCCCATCGAGGCTATCTGGGATTACCTGGAAAAACAGAAGAACAAGAAGTACACAACTGACCTTTCAGAACTGTAGAATGCTCTACAGAATATTTGGCACAACTTTCCTGTAAGAGTGCTTCAGTCATATACAGAAAGCATGAGTAAAGGAGTGATGGCACTCAAGAAGGCAAAGGGCGGACACCCAAATGATTGACGGATACTTTAAAATAGCACTGTTCTTGTTATTTAAGTAAGCAGTTTGTTTTACACACATTTATAAAGGCTGGTCATTTGCAATAATAAATATATATGACTGATATCACTGATAATTTGATGAATTTACACTGAAGTATGACTATCATTGGAATAAGCCAAACTTTTGCACAGTACTGCCACCTAGACAGCACACATATTGATGAATTACCTTGCCTGTGAAACACTGGGATGACTGTTTTTTTGTTTGTTTTTGTTTTTTGTATACTGAATCGAGGCTCGTGAAAGAGCTAACAACTGTTTATGGACACTGTTTATGAACTGTTTATGGACAGGCTGAGATTTGAACCTTGTCGAAACAGCTCAGAAGGCGAGTGTGCATACTATATGTGTGTGTATATATATATATATATATATATATATATATATATATATATATATATATATATATGTGTATATATATATATGCTCATGTGAGGTCTTGAAATTTTTCTTGCAATTTGATGATGGATATATATATATATATATATATATATATATATATATATATATATATATATATATATATAGATATATATATATAGATAGATATATACATATATATACACACAGTGCCTTCACACACATACACACACACACACCCTTCAGAAAGTATTCAGACCCCTTGACCTTTTTCACATTTTGTTGTGTTCTTGTCTGAATTTAGAATGGATTAAATTGAGAGTTCTTTTTCTCACTGATCTATACAAGATACATGTCAAAGTGGATATATTTTTTTTTCGAATTTTTTACAAATCAATTCAAAATGAAAAGCTGAAATGTCTCAAGTCAATAAGTATTCAACCCCTTTGCTCTGACACTCCAAATTGAGCTCAGGTGCATCCAATTTCCTTTGATCATCATTGAGATGTCTCTACAACTTTATTAGATTCCACCTGTGACCAATTGAATTGATTTGACATGATTTAGAAAGAAACACACCTTTCTATATAAGGTCCCACGGTTGCCAGTGCATGTCAGAGCAGAAACTCGACATTAAAATCCAAGGAACTGTCCATAGAACACCGATATAGAATTGTGAGGAGGCATAGATCTCCTGATGGGTATAAAACAATTTCTGGAGTGTTGAAAGTTCCCAAGAGCACAGTGAGCTCTATCATTAAGAAATGGAAAGATTATGGAACCAGCCAGACTCTTGCTGGAGCTGGCTGTCCAACCAAAAAGAGCAACCGGACAAGAAGGACCTCGGTCAGGGAGGTGACAAAGAACGTAATGACAGCTCAGACAGAACTAGCGTTCCTTGGCTGAGATGGGAGAACCTGCCATTAAAATAACAGTCTCTACAGCCTTTCACAAATGTAGGCTTTATGAGAGAGTGGTCGGACGGAAGCCACTCCTGAGAAAAATGGCACATGACAGCACCACTGATGTTTGCAAAAAGGCATGTGAAAGACTCAGAGCATGAGGCAAAGATTCTGTGGTCTGATGAGACAAATTTTGAACACTTTGGCCTGAATGCAAAGTGCTGCGCCTGGTGGAAACCAAGCACAACTCATCACCCACCTAACACCATCACCATGGTGGTGGCAGCATCATGATATGGGGATGCTTTACAGCGGCAAGGACTGGGAAACTTGTTAGGATAGAGGGAATAATGATGCAGCCAAATACAGGCAAGTGCTTGAGGAGAACCTGCTTCAGATTGCAAAAGACATTCGACTGCGGCAAATATTTATGTTCCAATAGGAGACAGTGACCCCAAGCATAAAGCCAAAGCAATAATACTGGAATGGCTTCAGGACAAGAATGTGAAAGTCCTTGAGTGGCCCATCTAAAACCCAGACTTGAATCTCATTGAGAATCTGTGGAAAGACTTGAAGATTGCTGTTTAACAGCGTTCCCCACCCGACCTGACGGAGCTTGAGCAAATCTGCATGGAGGAAAGGGAGAAACTTCTTAAATTAATATGTGAAAAGCTGATACAAACATACCCAAGAAGACTCCTAGCTTTAATCAATGCCAAAGGCACTTCTATGGAGTATTGACTCGGGGCATTTAACACTAATGTAAACTAGATATTTTTGTATTTCATTTTTAATTATTTTGGAAAAAAAAAAATCCACTTTGACATTATGGTGTATGATGTATAGATCAGTGCCAAATATCTCAATTTAATCCACTTTAAACTCAGGCTGTAACACAACAACATGTGAAAATGTCAAGGGATGTGAATACCTTCTGAAGGCACTATATATATATACACAAAGAATTAAGTTAAGCACCCCCCCCGTTTTTTTACAACCTCGCACATTACAAGTTTGTTGTCGTCAAAACAGTGTAATATACCCATGATATTGCTATATTTTCTGGAGAAGTGATATTATGGTCACATAAAAACATAACAATCATGCCGTTTTCAATATTTTATTCTGAATAATTTAAGGTGCAATTTTTTGGGAATTTTAGGCATATTTTCACCTCAATTTAAGTATGGAGCTATAGGTCCATCACGGACAGTGTGGATGACGTTTATGTTTTCTAACGTACAGTCATTGTTCTGAGAAGACCTCTAGCGATCTTTGCGTCAATAACGTGTGTAGGACCCACGTGATCGGATCACTGACTCAACCAATCACTTTTTTTCACTTTGATCACTCAATTTCATCAATGGATAATTGCTAATGTCATACCAATCATTATTTGATCTCACATACCTTAGAATATATGCCAATGTATACATATACACAAAGAATATATATTAGGGGGTGCTTACCTTAATTCGTTGTGTAGGGGTGCTTAACTTAATTCTTTGTGTATATATGTACACATACATACATACATACATACATACATACATACATACATACATACATACATACATACATACATATTAGTGCTCTTGCTCCGGAAGTTGAACATTTCCCGATTGAAATCGTTTGCTATACGGTAAGGTGAGAGAGCACTCGGTGCAGACATTCAGGAGACTGAACATATAACCAGAATTGCGGAAATAAATTTTATAGTCGAGGTCAGAGGGCACCTTGTCCCTGTCCCACCTTTCCTGCCAGTGGTTTCTTACCCCCTCCTTACTGGAATAGTGCATCATTTATCATGTACAAATATGTTCGCAGTTAGCATGTCATAGGGCATCACATCAAAACTGCTATGATGGATGGAATGCAGGTATCCTTTAATTGGGGATACTTGACTTGACTTAATTTGAATTTGAAGGTCGCTACATTCACTACTGAGGAATATGATGAATGCCAAAAGTGTATTGAAATCAACCCACACAGAACATTCTGAAATCGGAATATCTCATGACGTGCTCGATCCAGACGACCCAGCAATATTTCTGGAGTGAACTTATTTGATCTCGAGTGATCAAATTGTTTGCCTGCTTGGAATTATTGTCTGAACACTTGCTTCAAGATGTGGTTTATACCTACGCACAACCACTTGTCTATATCCATGTACTTGGTTGTCATGGAAAGCATAATACATGTGTCCCAGTGTCCTTATTCATTCAACATGCACTGCTGAAAATAATCGAATACCTGATATAAAATCAAGTGCACAATGATGGTTGTGAAACACCCAATGAGCCTTCCATTCACTTTGCGAGATACCCCGAGATGTTGGCCACCCTGTTGTGATTGACCATTATCCCGGTCTGCCAAAGCACGGCCATGCTGTGCCGCAGTCAGAAGTGTGCGTCTCAGCAGGCTGTGTGAAAACTAAAGCAAGTTATCGTCGTACGTGCACTGCACATGCCCTGTGTGATAGTGCAGTAAGTTGCGTGCACGTTTAACGCCACACAAGTCACTAGTGACAGAGATAACACGACATTCGGCTTGCAGTCAGCAAAATGGCGGCCGTTTCTTTGAATTTATGTGTAAGAAAGGATATAATCTGCAGGAAGAAGTATAATGCATGCCACTGTAACGATTGTATGACATGTCACGATATATTTAAATAATTCTATATTCTTTGTGGGGAAATTTTTGCTCCCTCTCTGGTGTTTAAATGGGTTTAATGATCCTATGGGTAGCATATTGAATGAAATGATGCACATCATGGAGGGCCTGCAGTATAGCACAGAGGTGTGCACACTCGCCTTGAGTTGTCTAGCCTGGGTCAGAATCCTACGTCAACTACAAACTGTCCCTGTTCTCTGCTGTTGTATTTGTGTGCTTCCCTCTCTCCTCCCATATTGTCTCCCACTCCCTTTGTTATATGTTTTATGTGTCCGTTTTTTTTTTTGTGATTGATGTTCGCTCTTACACGAGCCTCGATCGTGTATACGGAAAAAACAAACAAACAAAAAACTGCCATCCTGGTGTTCGCACGCGATTCATCGATTATGTGCGCTGCTCACGAAAGGGGAATTAAGCCGGGGGTCCTGTCTCCCAGCACTGGTCGATGGCGGACGTTAAAGATCCTATGGTGTCCTCCGCGAAGAGAAGGTGAGCTGGCACCACGGTCATATTTCAAATTCCTGCCCTAACTAGTAAAACGTAAAGCCTGGCCAGCCAGTTCGTGAAAGACTTGGCCAAAAACAATCCCCACACCAAGTTGGGAATAATTGAGCCGTTAAAAGTAGGAGTGGTAGTAACAACTACCGAGTTTGGTGTAAACATACTAGTTGAAGACGCAGATGAGCCTTACATATTTGTGGAAGTGGATATTTGAGGAACCTCCGGCACAGAAGCAAAAGTAACACGAGTAAGAGGTGCTGCTCGGAAGCAATCTTGCAGTGCTGCTTTTACTTTTTTTTTAAACTTGTTAAACTCTAACATGTCAACAGGCTCCAAATTTAGAGGTCCGCGGGCTTGTCTCCGAGGGGTAAGTTTGTTGCGGCTTTCAGCACTGATTCAGCTTCTCGAATTCCATTTTTTTTAAAAATCTCATTTGTTTCAGTGCGATTTCAACATTTGCTCCCAAATGGCAACGCGTTTGACATTTTCACAAACACAATCATAGCTTGATGATATCACGTCTAAGCAAAGCCGTTGCCTTTGTTATGGCGTAAACGTTAGACCTTGAGGGTCAGAAGAACAAAACCATGAACTACAGCCATAATTAGGATTGTATTCAAAGACAGGACGCTTGCTTGCTTGCTTGGATTGGCACCATTTTCAAACCTGAAGACTGAAGCGTTTCACCTTCAGTTAATGTCATTCATTAAATTGTATTCTATACAAACTCTTTTGGGCTGACGTTCGGAGCTCTTCGAGCGATAAAAAAAAAAAAAATTTGTTCACCGTTATTAATATTGTACAGTCGATACTACGTGGTGAAGCCAGGTGTTGGCTGAACGGTTAGGGTGGCTGCCTTGAGATCTTAGTTAGGGTCGTGAGTTTGAGCTCTTGTCGTGCCGTTGAATTAACACCACGTGGGTTGACTCAGCTTGTCATCCTTCCGAGGTCGGCAAAACGTGTAGCGTACCAGCAGACTGGTAATAGAGAGGCATTGCATCAGCCGCACCACCAGAAAGTGATGCATCTAAGCAACAACAACGTGTTTTTTTTTTGTTTTGTATTTTTGTATACAACATCGAGGCTCGTGTAAGAGCTAACATTAATGAGAAAAAAAACAAACGGACACATAAGACAAAATAAAGGGAGCGGGAGACAAGATGGGGAGAGAAGGGGAAGCACACAAGTACAACATTTGATAGCAGGGACATCGGGAGATCTGTAGGAGGGAGAGGGTTTGGGAGGAGGAGGTGTGGGAAGGGGGTTGGGTTTGCGGGAGGTAAAAAGAACATCAATTTATAAAAAAAAAAACTGGTAGGATGTGCGCTGCATCTACAACCACTACTACAACTACAACCACTACTACCACTACAACCACTACTATTGGTAGAAAAACTGGTAGAAAATAAACCGGTAGAAAAACTGGTAGAAAAAAAATTAACTGGTAGGAAAACTTACAACTGGTAGGATAGCTGGTAGAAAAAACTGGTAGAAAATAAACTGGTAGAAAAACTGTTAAAAAAAAAAACGTAGAAAATAAACTGGTAGAAAAAAACTGGTACAAAATAAACAGGTAGAAAACTGATAGAAAAAAATTAACTGGTAGGAAAACTTACAACTGGTAGGATAGCTGGTAGAAAAAACTGGTAGAAAATAAACTGGTAGAAAAACTGTTAAAAAAAAAAACTGGTAGAAAATAAACTGGTAGAAAATAAACTGGTACAAAATAAACAGGTAGAAAATAAACTGGTAGAAAATAAAATGGTAGAAAATAAAATGGTAAAAAAACTGGTAGAAAAAAATAAACTGGTAGAAAACTGGTAGAAAAAAATTAACTGGTAGGAAAAAATTAACTGGTAGTAAAAAAATAAACTGGTAGAAAACTGGTAGAAAAAAATTAACTGGTAGGAAAAAATTAACTGGTAGTAAAAAAATAAACTGGTAGAAAACTGGTAGAAAAAAATTAACTGGTAGGAAAAAATTAACTGGTAGTAAAAAAATAAACTGGTAGAAAAACACAACTGGTAGGATAGCTTATATAGGTATGCTTACTCATTCACATCTGAGCTGCCTCATCTGGATTCCAACCTCCACCCAGTGTTTTGTATGGAGGGCAAGGCATCAAATGCGTGCGCCCTCCGTCACATGGACATTAAGCTGGTTGTCCCGTCTGCCAGGACCGCTCGTTGGTGGATGTCGACGATCCCACAGTGTCCTTCATAAAGAGTACGTGAAATTTGGACACGCTTGACATCAACCCTAACTACCTTGTTGCGAAAAACGTTCCCGAGCAGACCTCAGACGTCGATGGGAATAATTGGGGTAATTAGAGGAGTAGTAGTCGTAATAGTAGTAGATACGATGTGGTAAGAAACTAAGTTATGTCATTTGCCTTCCACGAAGGTCGTTTTGTGTTGGCTGAAGATTTTGACCTCAATATGGCATTATTAACCTCATAGCTCCCTACTATGGTGTTTCAGATCAAATTTAAAAAGTGTTTCATTTAGGGTTCTTCGTTCAGACATAAATTATTTAATCTTTCCGTATATCTCATCTTGCCTTTCTGAATGACAAGTACAAGTTTGGGATAGTATCTCTTTGGCTTCCTGCCACGAGGCTTTTAGGAACGCTCCCACTCTGGTGTCACCACTTGTGAGGCCACATTGAGCGCAGATGGCTCAATGAGGCGAAACCAATTTATGAGCATTTGGCGTAGGAAACACAACCCGGTGCTTATCCACCTTTTGTATTTCTGTCGTTCGATAAAACTTAACAGCCTCCGATATTCATGTCGGAATCCTGGTTCCGATGTGTCGTTGATTGCGACTATAATAAACGGGATGAGAGACAATCATTTGGCGCTCTATACGTGCACAACCTCCCAACTTGATTGGCTAAAATGAAAGGTACAAAACACCTTTGGGGCTGTACCCTTTGAGAAGGTTCGTCAAGTTGCTTGCTTTATTTTCAGAACCAATATACCCTACTGTAAAGAGGATATTGTGTGGCTGTACTACTACCACAACCATTACTACAACTACAACTACTACTACTACGACAACCAGTACTACTACTACAACAACTACTACAACTGCTACTACTACTACTACTACAACTACTCCTACTACTACTACTGCGACAACCACTACTACAACTACTACTACTACTACTACTACTACTACTGTGACAACCACTAATACTACAACTACTACTACAACAACTACTACTACTACTACTACTACTGCTACAACCATTACTACTACAACTACTACTGCTACAACCACTACTACTACTACCACTACAACTACTACTGCTACAACCACTACTACTACTACAATTACAACAACTACTACAACTACAACTACAACCACTACTACAACTACTACTACGACTACAACTACTACTGCTACAACTACTACAACTACTACTGCTACAACTACTACTACTACTACTACTACTACTGCTACAACCACCACTACTACTACTACTACTGCTACTGCTACAACCACCACTACAACTACTACTACAACTACTACTACTACTACTACTACTACTACTACTGCTACAACCACCACTACTACTACTACTGCTACAACCACCACTACTACTACTACTACTACTACTAGTGCTACATGTTTTCTTCTTTTACGGCCACAATTATTCCCAGGTTCTTTTGAAGTTGGCAGGAGGAAGCTTGGCCCAAGTCTTTCACGAAACAGCTGGCCAGGCCTGACGTTCGGGCTGGAGTTTGTAATTTGGTAATGGTGCCGGTGATAGCTCGCCTTCTCTTCGCGCAGGACACCATGGGATCTTTAATATCCACCAACGGACACCAATAGACGGGAGGTCCATTTGAGGTCCATCCGACGGACGCCCTGCCTGTGAAACACCGTGATGGCGGTTTATAGCTGCGTCGGGATTCGAACCCAGCCCCAGCCGGAAGGATGCACGCTTTGTGAGTGGAACGTCCTGCCTGCGAAGCACCAAACGGAGAGTTTAAAGTCGTGTCTGGAATTGAACCCAGAACAGACAGCTCAGAGATAAATGCGCGGCCTTGGCCCCATCCCTGGTCACATTCCAAATCCCTGCTTTGACTCTCGCAAGAGAAGCAATGGCAAACCGCCCAGTGTTTAAACAGCGCCGGGGCCTTGGGAAGACGATAGTCCGGGCATCGTGGTGTCGCATTCCCGAAGGGATTTGAACGCACCGTGCTGTAGGGGGTGCTCACGCGCCGTAAATCACCCGAATAGAGCGACGCCGGCTCTGTCGTTCCCCGACGCACAATACCTCTGCCCTTCTTCTTCTTCACATAAACACTCGCTCAGCCCGAGTCGTTCCCCGACGCCCAATACCTCTGCCCTTCTTCTTCTTCACATATACACTCGCTCAGCCCGAGTCGTTCCCCGACGCCCAATACGCAATACCTCTGCCCTTACTCTTCTTCACATATACACTCGCTCAGCCCGAGTCGTTCCCCGACGCCCAATACCTCTGCCCTTCTTCTTCTTCTTCTTCTTCACCCAAACACTCGCTCGGCCACAGTCGTTCCCGACGCCCATTACCGCTGCCCTTCTTCTTCTACCTTGTGTCTTTCCTTGATTGTATTATTTCTTAGCGTTTTTAAACAAATACCTCAATATCAGGACGGGGTTCGGTTGTCAGGTTCTCTGGCTCTGAACAGTTCCAGCACAGTCGGCGAAGGGGACGTTTGCAGCGCTGGATGCCGGCGATAAGTCGCCTCCTCTTTTCGTTTGCTGCGCTGCAAAGCGCGCGCGACGTTCGCGCAACGCTTCGCTAAGCGATTGTGACCGACAGGCGAGTCGCCCTCAGGGCAATGCCACGCCCTCAGGGCAATGCCACGGCTCCCTTCGATACTCACGGTGGAGATTTTTTTTTTTGGCCAAATTTTTTTTAATGCAACTAACAACAGATGGATGAAACGCAATTTATATTTTCCTCTTGAAAACGCATGAATTTCAAGTTATATCAAACTCGGTGGTGTAACGGTAGAGTAGAGCGTCCGCTCTTGGATCTGGAAGGTCGACGGTCGCAGCCCAGGTCGAGTGATACCAAGGACTGACTTATAAACGTGCTGCTTATTTGCTTGACGGTCGGCGTTTAAATGGGATGGATCACGGACCGACGAGCACAGGTTGGCAACCGCCGCGCACCTTTTCATGGGCCTCCTGTGCTGAAATTCCATCTTAAGGTAGAGGTCCGAGCGCAGGTGACCGTGAGAGCCGGGCGCGCTCGATGACCTTAACGTCAAAAGCAACGGGAGCCACAGATATGGATGATAATTCACGGGGGGGGGGGGGGGGGGGGGGGTTAAAATACCGGTGGGAAATGAAGGGGGAATTATTTTATTTTTGACCCTGGGATTGTCGGCCGTCGCCTTCTGTCTCAGCACTTCACTCCGACCTTGTCCTGTCCTGAGGAATGTCCTTCTGCAGAATCACCGGCTGAAAGATTTAACAAGTGATTTCCATTTGAACACATCACCAGGTATCTGTCGGGTGAACGTTTCTCGAATGGGCGTGAGATGGAATTTGAAAATGATCGCCTCTTAAGACTTAAGACCTCTTAAGACTTAAAATGATCGTCTCTTAGATATACACCGCTTCAATATTGACTTAAGTTGAAGACTGCTATTCGGTGATGGGAGTTTTTAATACTTTGTGGTGTGATTTATTTAATAAAGTGTTTCAGTGGTTAATATAGCAATGACCCTGGTGCTTGAAGGAAGCTCGTACAACCTCGCAGGCGACACGATGACGCACCTGCCACCTAGCATACCTATAGTACGGTGTTAAACATCGTGCGATTGGTAACAAAATGCCGGTCGAGCTATCGCGGATTTACTACAGCGCCGAGCTCAACCCAACATGGGATACTCCGGTCTGCGGTGCAGCCAACATGAAGCCGCTTCCACCCATAAGCTTCGCGGAAGTTACGGCGGGATTAGCCTATATTATTTCACACAAGCAAATGGAAACGCACGTCGGGACGAACGCTCTCACCTCGCACCGCGGACATCGGGAAATGCGCAGAGGCTCGCGCGGTGGCGGCCGAAGATCCCCGCCTCAGGCCGCACCGTCGACTTGCAATCCCGCCCGATCAGGAGCACCGGCGGCAGCTCGAGGAGGAAGAAGGGGAGAAGCGCATCCAGTCATGCGAGGATCGTTACATCGCCCGGGGATGTGGCTCCTGGACACGCGTCGGGAGCGGGTTTGTGTGGCAGCTCCTCGGAGGCTTACGAGCTGCGGACATGATGGCGGGTCAAACGGTAACAGACAGCGAGTCTTCCGTGCTTTCTGAGCTGCTATGCGCAACAGCCGGCTCCGCTCGGTCAGTGAGATAGGCGAAAGTCGGGAAGGGGCGGCGAGGGTCTGCGAAGGCAGCGCGCGTCCCACAGCGCTCGGCCGGTGGGAGGGATCGATCCTGGGAATGCGGGCGCGGGTGGGAGAGCGGTTAAAATTAGGAGAAAGCTTCTCTTCATGGGCGGGACTTGTCGGTTACCTTTCCAAGAGGCCGAGGAGCTTGGTCTGCGGGTCGACAGAGTGCGCGGGTTTACCAGGGGACGGAGCAACGCGGAAAGTGAAAATCTCGCTTTCTCTCCAGCGGCAGGACATTCCACTGCTCCAAGACAGCAGGGACACACTGTGCGCTTCGCCTCCGTGGCAATTAATCCAAGGAGACAAGGCTGAAAATTACATCCCAGGAAGACCAAGCCCCCTTTCATGTGTATACGGTAGACCCAGGAAAAGAACGACCCTGTCCTCCCGCCGGTTACATGGGCAAGACAAAGAAAGCCATCGCAAGACGCCATCAGAATTGCTCGCATTACCTTGGGGACCGTTCTTCGTTAGGATCTGTGTATCGTGTATAGAAATATCAACACTATTACAAATATTGCATGCATTCTTTACCTGTATGTATGTATATATATACATATATATATATATATATATATATATATATATATATATATATATATATATGTATATGTATATACATATATATATATATATACGTATATATATATATATATATATATATATATACATATATATATATATATATATATATATATATATATATATATATATATATATATATCTATATATATATATATATATATATATCTATATATATATATATATATATATATATATATATATATATATATACATATATATATATATATATACATATATATATACATATATATATATATATATATATATACATACATATATATATATATATATATATATATATATATATCTGCAGGGGCGGATCCAGGAATTTAAAGGGGGTGCGCATGAAACGATAGCGCTGGGGGGGGGGGGAGGGATAAAGGGGTCTGGGGTTCTCCCCCATGAATTTTAAAAAATTGATCGTCAGAAACGGCATTTCGTGCGTTCTTGGAAGTTTCTGCAGTTCCTTGCGTTCTTCCCTGGTCCAACAGTTCAACAGATTCGCGATGACTAATGGTCAGATAGAGGAACTGGTGAAACGACTTGCCCAGCTGTTCCTTCTGCTATAAATTGATGAATTTTGTAGGTGTGTGTGTGTGTGTGTGTGTGTGTGTGTGTCATGTTTTTTGTGTAGTTCTACTGGAGCTTTCTAATATGGAATTTCTGATTTGTGTAGTTCTTGCGAAATGATTGTTATGATTTCCTGAGTTAATTAGGCTAATTAACTACAAACAATCCAGAAGAATTCCCATGTTTCTAAACGCACGCCATGTTAAGGTGTATAGAGCAGCTTAATAGGTCCTTCCATGGCATGCCATTCTCATTACTAAATATATAACAAAAACAATGATAATATTTTACAAAGCATTTATTCCAACTCAATCAAGCACTGTAGCAGGCAGGTGTGCTGCAAGGCCATGAAAGCCGATGAAAATTTGGTCCATTCGGACCAACGGGCTCACTAGTAGTTATAAAAGACCTGTGCACTCCCATAGTGTGAAATGATGGCTGATGACAGACTGTGAGCTGGTCAAAGCCCGGCACCGCCATGCGCAGAGGTTGTGACGCTCAAGGCAGGGGGTTCTCCCCACGAAAGAGATCAGGTAGGACAGCGGAATGTGAATTATTTTATTAATCATAAATTATGCTATTTTGGAATAGACGGCGCTTGTGTTTCTGAATGAAAATGTCACACACATCATGTGGGGATATGGTGAAGTCATGATGTATGTTCATGATGTTACGGGGTCCTGCCCCTACCTCTGGTCTCGGTAGACCTCCGAACCCCGAGAGGGTCCCCGGCAGAAAGATGTGTTATCCTTGGTTGAAATCAAGCAAATAATGAAACCCTCAATGGAACCAGCAAATGAAACAGTCAAATCAATAATGCAACCACACCAGGTTATGAACAAACAATAATATATTAGAAATCACACAAAAAGAGTCATACAACAATGGGGGAAATATCAAGCCTCTTAACCCCAAACTCACGGCACCTCCCCAATGTCTCTGCACCCCTCCAAGGCGAAGTCCCAATGTCTCTGTGCGTTCCCGCGATCGGGGAGACAAGGCCCGATCAAAGTCAATTGAGGCGTAGGCGATCGAGGCGACCCCTGAGGTCACGTTGTTCAGCACCCAGCAATACAGTGGTGGAAAGGAACCTCACAAAGACGTGCTCCGACGTACACGTTTGCGGTTCAATCCGCAAGCCTCCGTATAATTCTCAAGTGCCCTTTCTTGCACAGCCGTGCCTGGCAAACCACCGGGGAATAATGCCCAGCCGACACGACCAAAACCGGTTCACTGCAGGTTGCTCGCATGGCGAAGATGGCGGATGGCTTTCACTCAAACCCGGGCTTTGAGGCCAGGATCCTCCGGAACCTCAATGAGGATCCCCGACGACACAGGCTCCACGCACTCCGGCGATATCTCTTATCGCCCAAACTTCCCTTCAAGGACGCAAAGTTCACTCGCACTGTACGTCGACCGCTCGGTCCGGAGCTTCAACAACCACCTCTCTTCACGATCTCCTACCGCCTCTTCTTCCTCGCTCCACCTCTTCCGGTCACGATCCGGATTTCCGGCCACATTTTATCAGGAGCGCTTTTAAATCTTTTAACTAAAATAACCCTTTCCCTTCAACCACAATCACCAGAATATTTCGAACCAACAACAATAATCATAACAACAATCATTAGGGCCGAATCCGTAACACTTCCCCTCCTCAAGAAAGAAAGTTTGAACACATCAAAAACTTTCTTTGCACGCCCTCTTTAAACAAGCAAAAGTAAATTCACAACCCAAATCAGCAATCCCAGTGGGCAACAATATTCAACCTTCCCCAAAAATAAAGCAACAAAAGTTTACACAACCCCCAGAGCTGTCCAACGTTAATTCCCTCTGGACCAAGCGTAAACAACGACATTGTCCCAGCCCCTCTGATTTTTACTTCTAGTTTCTCTTGAATGAAGTTTAAGGGGTTGTGATCAAAAACCCAAAGGCCAGCAAATCTATAGCACTTACAACAGGAGGCCGAGCTGAAAGCCAGGTTCCATGGTGGTTGGGTGGTGAGGCCTGGAAGTATTCACTACATGGACGCCTTTAGGAACGTGGAGTTCAAGGTTAGTCCGGGGAGGAAAGTTAACTACCTGGACGCCTTTAGGAACGTGGAGTTCACGGTTAGTCCGTGCAGGAAAGTTCACTACCTGGACGCCTTTAGGAACGTGGCGTTCACGGTTAGTCCGTGTAGGAATCTTGGCTCGGTGGCTCCGCAGCATTCAGTGCTTCAACTTTTCCGGACTCCTAATAATTACGGTGGGACCACTTGTCACAGTAGTCACCTGACTGGCGGACTCCTTGTCGGCCACTGCTCTGATAATCCTTCCTTTGGGAGCTGTCATAACTCTGGAAGCCTCCATAATAATATCGCTTGCGGCCACCACCACGACTACTCCGTGGCCCTCCTCTGTAGCCCCCTCGACCCCTAGGAAATGCCTTCCCTACAGTGATGGTCCGACCCTCCAACTCCTTGCTATTCAGAACCTTTTCTGCCTCTCTGGCATCCTTTGAGTTTTCAAGTGTGACAAAGCCAAACCCTCTTTACTTTCGTGTCTCCCTGTCTTTTATCAGCAGCACTTCCAAAAGCGGTCCATAGTTGCTGAAGGCAGCCTCCAAAACATCTTCCTTTGTTTTGAAGTTCAGTCCACCTACAAATAACTTGCTAAACTTGTCGCCATCCCTAACTGGTGTGGTGTTATTTCCCCTACTGGGCTTTTTAACAACCATCGGGTTACCATAACCTTGACCACCAGCCAAATCATTCCCGATAACAACCGATACAACCTCTACAGGAAGTGTGGCTTGTAAACCGACGGTGACCGGTCCTGACACCAAATCGGACTCCAAGTGGATGACATGAAGTGGAGCACTAACACAGCCACCAATCCCCTGTAAACGAACACTATCCCCAGTTGCCATCTCCTCGGACCATGGCAAGATGCCTTCAAGCATTAAAGATTGATGTGCTCCTGTGTCCCTCAATATCCTACCCGGTCTCCGGTTAGTCGAGGCTCCATCCAGTGACACAAACCCGTCGGAAATAAATTGTTGGTAACCCTTTTGAGGGCGATTTCTCACAATGGCCATCGCATTTGGAGTCGTACTAGTCGAAACTCCGCTCCTGATTTTCCTTTCCCAGAGCATAACAGTTGGAAATCCAGTGTCCAGGTTTATGGCAAAAAGTGCAAGTAGGCCAGGAGGAGAACCTCGTGGTCTGCCTCGAGTCCCCCGGACGATAGGTCTGTCTTGGAACCGCAGTCTTCTGATTTCTAAAAGTCGTGGTGTCAAAGTGGACCTCATTTTCATCCCGAGGCCGCCCCCATGGATTTTCATTCTCCGCACCTGATGTACCATAGCTCCCCTGGCTAGGTCTGGGCGAGAAGTTCGGTTTGTGGAACCCCATCCTGTGTGTTAAGGCATAGTCATCTGCCATGGTGGCTGCCTCATACAGCTTTGGTACTTTCCTTTCCTCCAGATGAACTGTAATGTCCTCGTGGACACACTGTTGGAATTCCTCCACCAGGATCAATTGTCGCAATATTTCGAAGTCTTTCCCAACTCCTTTTGAATCACACCACCTATCAAACATGGATTCCTTCACTCTGGCAAATTCCACATGGTTCTCACTCTCCCTCCTCCTGGCATTCCGGAATTTTTGCCGGTAAGCTTCCGGGACCAATTCATAGGCTTTGAGAATGTGTTTCTTCAATACCTCGTAATCTGCACATTGGTCAATCGGTAAAGCCGAATAAATCTCTTGAGCTTTACCCACCAGAACACTTTGCACTAGTATGGACCAGTACTCCTCAGGCCAATTTAACTGTCGAGCCACTTTCTCAAAGTGTGGAAAAAACATGGCCACCTCCTTTTCATTGAAGGGTGGATCCAGCCTCACATGTCTGCCCAAATCCCAGGTGTTCTGACCAGGTGTCGAACCAGTCAGCAGGGATGGTACCTCTCCCCGTTCTCTCATTAACTCCAGCTCCTTGACTTTAATTTCCTGCTGACGCGCCAATTCACGGTCGTTTAACTCCCTTTCGGCTCTTCTCTCCTCTGCTTCGAGTTCTCTTGCAGCTCTCCTTTCCTCTGCTTTTTTCTCTGCTAACCTTTCTTGGAGTTCTCTTTCCTGTACTTTTAACCTTTCCTGGAGTTCTCTTTCCACTCTCCTTTCCTCTGTTTTTTTCTCTTCTAACCTTTCCTGGAGGTCTCGTTCCTGTGCTTTTTCCCTTTCCTGGCTCTGTAATTGCATCTCCAATTTCCGGAGCTCCACATTTTCTTGCGCTTCTGGTAACCAATCCCAGGCTACCTCTTCCCATGCTTCTAATCCCACCATAGATTGTATCACCACTGTCTGCAACTCTGCCTTCTTCATATTAGAATGGACCTCCAAGCTAAAATGTTTGGCCAATTTCCAGAGGTCCGATTTTACTAACGCTCTGAACTGTGCTTCACTAGGGGTCACTGTAAACTTATCTGCATCAAACTCCATAGTGACTACTGGTAACACCTGTTAACCTTCACACAATAAATTTTTAACAAACAAAACTGCTTTTTTTTTTCTTTTGGAAAAATTTTGGGAGTGTTGGAAAAAGTTCCAAATTTGGGAATTCTGGGAATGTTGGGGAATTCTTTCCTGGAATAAATTTAGGAATTTTTAGATCCCGGACGAGCCCCCAATTTCTGTTACGGGGTCCTCCCCCTACCTCTGGTCTCGGTAGACCTCCGAATCCCGAGAGGGTCCCTGGCAGAAAGATGTGTTATCCTTGGTTGAAATCAAGCAAATAATGAAACCCTCAATGGAACCAGCAAATGAACAGTCAAATCAATAATGCAACGACACCAGGTTATGAACAAACAATAATATATTAGAAATCACACAAAAAGAGCCATACAACAATGGGGGCATTATCAAGCCCCTTACCCCCAAACTCACGGCACCTCCCCAATGTCTCTGTACCCCTCCAAGGCGAAGTCCCAATGTCTCTGTGCGCTCCCGCGATCGGGGAGTCAAGGCCCGATCAAAGTCAATTGAGGCGTAGGCGATCGAGGCGACCCCGAGGTCACGTTGTTCAGCACCCAGCAATACAGCGGTGGGAAGGAACCTCACAAAGATGTGCTCCGACGTCCACGTTTGCGGTTCAATCCGCAAGCCTCCGTATAATTCTGAAGTGCCCTTTCTTCCACAGCCGTCCCCGGCAAACCACCGGGGAATAATGCCCAGCCGACACGACCAAAACCGGTTCACTGCAGGTTGCTCGCGTGGCGAAGATGGCGGACGGCTTTCACTCGGACCCGGGCTTTGAGGCCAGTATCCTCCGGAACCTCAATGAGGATCCCCGACGACACAGGCTCCACGCACTCCGGCAATATCTCTTATCGCCCGAACTTCCCTTCAAGGACGCAAAGTTCACTCGCACTGTACGTCGACCGCTCGGTCCGGAGCTTCAACAACCACCTCTCTTCACGATCCCCTACCGCCTCTTCTTCCTCGCTCCACCTCTTCCGGTCACGATCCGGATTTCTGGCCACATTTTATCAGGAGCACTTTTAAATCTTTTGACTATAATAACCCTTTCCCTTCAACCACAATCACCAGAATACTTCAAACCAACAACAATAATCATAACAACAATCATTAGGGCCGAATCCGTAACAATGAGGGCCAGAGATGCCATCCCACTTTCTCCCATGGAATATCTTAGGTAGGTCTTCAGACGACGCAGGCAAGAAAACGAGCGTTCAGCCTCACAGGAGCCTCCAGGGGTGGTGCATCCAATATGGAGTAGGACTGATGGATGGAAATTCGTCTCCATCTACTGCGCAGAAACAATCCATGAATGTGTTTGGAAGCATGTTGTTGGGCTTCCTTCTCCAAAACATTTGCCAGTCTCTAAGCTCATTTATCAATCCTGTTGGATGTTCCATGTCGTTTTTCCAACGCAATAGCTTCTGATGTAGGGCTGGAATGTCGCAAGTATCGGCGATTATTGCATGCATTCTTTACCTGTATGTTTATAGCAGGCGATACACGTTACACATCAGCAGAAACAGATCACGACCTTCCCGATTTTCAGCACAGAATCGGCTGTCCATTTCCTGGCTGAGGTGTTGGCTTTACAGTTAAGGTATCTACCCTAACATGTTAGGGTCTTGAGTTTGAGCCACTGTACCACGTTGAATTAACACAAGGTGGGTTGACTCAGCCTGTCATCCTTCCGAGGTCGGCAAAATGATTACCGGCTTTCTGATAACAGGGGCACTGCATCAGAGGCACAGCGGTACTTCCAGAAATGATGCAACCAGGATCCACAGGCTGCATACGAATCAACCTCACCCTCTCTCCTCCCGCCCCCACACCTGTACCACCTGCAGATGAAGTCCCTGTGATTAAATTCTCCAGTTCGGTTTGTGAAGTTTGTGTTTATATGTAATGAAATGTCTCTGTCTCTGTGAAATAATTGTAAACAGGTGTTACCACTGCAATTAGGCGAGGAACGCGTCAGTGGCTCAAGCTGTCCTGTGAAAACGTACCTGTAAGCCTGTTATGTAGCACAACCATTAAGGGAACTTTACACAGTGCATCGACTTGTGTATTCGGCCCCGCAATCGGCCATAAGCAAATTATAGCCTTTACAGATGCGATTGAGCGGTGAAAACGTAATTATACCGTTTTCTTTTACACGTCAAGCAAGACAGTGAGCTTTCATCACAGCGTGGATGAAAACCCGGAACCAGGTAATGTTACACCTGAACGTTCTTACTGTTACACCTTGTTGCTCGATCTTGTATTATTTACAGTTCCGATGGAGAATGGCCACCTCTATCTACACCTCTGCACGAGTTTCGTAATGTATTTCTACCTTGTGCAGATGGCGGGATGGAGGAACGTTTCTGGCCCAAGTCTTTCACGAACCGGCTTGCTCGGCCTGCCGTGCCGTTCGATTGATTTCGGTAAGAGTTTGTAATTTGTTCAGGGTGCCGGCGATTACTCGCGAAAGGCACCTTGGGCTCTTCAACGTCCACCAACAACGAACGCTGGTAGGTGGGCCGACCGGCCTAACGTCCGTCCGATGGGCGGCGCATACATTGATACCTCGTCATGGATGCCAAACACTATGGCGACAGTTTATAGCTGGATGGGGATTCAAACCCGAGCAAGACAGCGCAAACGCGAGTAAGCTATCCTGTGAGCCCGTTTTTATTTTGATGTACCATGTATCATGGAGCACAATGGTACTCCATAAGTAGGGAAAATACTAAGAGGTGTCTGTCTGTGTCGCCATTTTTCTGAGATGGCTGAACGGATCTTCGTCAAACTTTCAGAGGTTCATCAATGTGTGCCTGTGAGTGTTTTGGGCCCCAAAAAATTGCAGATTAAAAAAAAAAGGATTTTTTTTACGGTCTTTTTTTTTTTAATCGCTGTACAGTGCCTAAGCCTTTGTAGCTTTCTGAAAAGTAATATAAAACGATTCCCCGACCCATTCCTTAGTGGGTGTAGGGAAGTGTTAGGTCCCCACAAAAGATATGAAAAATTGATTTCTTGAAAATGGCAACAGGAGTAGAACATCGGGCAATGGTGGTACAGTATGCAGAGCTTTCGTGCTGCCGATCAGTAGTCTCTTGGCAAGGGTTAAACCGAGTGGTTTACCATTGCCTGCCCAACGTAGTTTGTCCCTGCTCTGTCCTTATTTCATGGTATGACTCGGTCCGGGGTTTGGACCACCGATCTCCCAGACTCGGAGCGGACGTTCCACCTATTAACACACCAACCGCTTCTTGGAAGAATGAATGAATGAATGATCGTTTTAAGGCCATTTTCCCCGCTGGAGCGGGGGTTAGCCTTGCGGGCCCCACGACAATCATGGTTCCCTGTTTTGAGGCAATGGTTTTATGGCCGGATGCTTTTCCTGACGCCAAATTGCTTGGAAGGAGATTATTTATTTATATACATTGATATTTGTTAAAAATAGTGTTTTAAATAATTATCACTTATTAGGTGGTAATACATCCTATCGGTGCCTCATATCGCATAACTAATGACTTGCAGGCAAAATCTACTTTGCCTCTCAAATCCCAAAGCGTAACCCTATATTATAAGTCTGTAATGAGTGTACCACGGTTTGTCTAACGTAGAGAAAAATGAAGACCCGTTACGCATTAGTCATTGGGTGACTACTAAATAATGAATTCGAGATTGAGTGCTAATTGCTGCGCTCGGGTGCAGCCATGGCGTAATTGAGCTGTTTGGGGATTGGCAATGAAAATCCAGCTAAGTGTTGGGAGGAGTAGATCGAGAGCTATCGAGGTCGGGGAAGCCGACAGGATAAGGCAGGTGAGATTAGAGAGCGGTGGGTGAGGTGAGCGTGGTCGGGACCCGGGAGGTATACCTCTCGCTCTTGGTGGAGAGTTTCGCGTTATGTACAGATTTAGAGCACTTAATCGGAATAGCCAAGAACAAAGAAAACAATCCACCAAGTATTACAAGCTGATAGAACGATATGCAGCTAGCCCTGCTATCGTGACGAACACGGTACACATGACGTCACGTTTTAACACTATCGACAAGTAACCTCTGTGCGCATAATATGTGAAAGGTACACAGTGTACGGCGATTGTATTTATAATGTACACACATTATATATATATATATATATATATATATATATATATATATATATATATCTGTGCAGCGTCTGTCCTGTCTTGTGTTGTGTTGTCACTGAACTACTTTCTCAAACTTTTGTGAAATCGTACCAAACTTCTGGTATACACATATCTCTTCCGTCGGTATGGCCTAAGGGTATTTTTGTTTGAAAAAAATTCCAATTATTTATTTATTTTTGGGGGGAATTTTTTTTTTTCAACTTAAGTTTTCAGCTTCAATTGTTTATAAAATGTGATATCACGTATATTACAAATACATTTGTGCAAAATAATTGTTTGAATTATGATTGGTTTAAACCATGACAAAACGGTAACTCGGGTACAGTCATTTATCTACTGTATATATCTACACATCTGGGCAGTGTCTGTGTTGTCACTTAACGACTCCCTCAAACTTTTGTTTCCGTGGTTGTGAAGTGTTTTTAATGACGTTGTGGTGGTTTTTAATGACGTTGTGGTGAGGTATTTTGAATTATGTGGTGGTGAGGTGTTTTGAATTACGTGGTGGTCAGGTGTTTTGAATTACGTGGTGGTGAGGTATTTATAATTACGTGGTAGTGAGGTGTTTTAATTATGTGGTGGTGAGGTGTTTTAAATTACTTGGTGATGACGTGTTTTGAATTACGTGCTGGTGAGGTGTGTTGAATTTCGTGGCTGTGAGGTGTTTTTATTACGTGTTTTATGGCTGTGAGGTGTTTTTATTTTGGTGGTGGTGAGGTGTTTTTATTTTCGTTGTGGTGAGGTGTTTTTATTACGTGTTTTATGGCTGTGAGGTGTTTTTACTTTCGTGGTGGTGAGGTGTTTTTATTACGTGTTTTATGGCTGTGAGGTGTTTTTACTTTCGTGGTGGTGAGGTGTTTTTATTACGTGTTTTATGGCTGTGAGGTGTTTTTATTACGTGTTTTATGGCTGTGAGGTGTTTTTATTACGTGCTTTATGGCTGTGATGTGTTCTTATTCCGTGTTTTATGGCTGTGAGGTGTTTTTAATTTTGTGGTGGTGAGGTGTTTTAATTACGTGTTTTATGGCTGTGAGGTGTTTTTATTATGTGTTTTATGGCTGTGAGGTGTTTTTATTATGTGTTTTATGGCTGTGAGGTGTTTTTATTACGTGTTTTATGGCTGTGAGGTGTTTTTAATTTTGTGGTGGTGAGGTGTTTTTATTACGTGTTTTATGGCTGTGAGGTGTTTTAATTACGTGTTTTATGGCTGTGAGGTGTTTTGAATTTCGTGGTGGTGAGGTGTTTTTATTACGTGTTTTATGGCTGTGAGGTTTTTTTATTGCGTGTTTTATGCCTGTGAGGTTTTTTTATTACGTGTTTTATGGCTGTGAGGTGTTTTAATTACGTGTTTTATGGCTGTGAGGTGTTTTTATTATGTGTTTTATGGCTGTGAGGTGTTTTTATTACGTGTTTTATGGCTGTGAGGTGTTTTGAATTTCGTGGTGGTGAGGTGTTTTTATTACGTGTTTTATGGCTGTGAGGTTTTTTTATTGCGTGTTTTATGCCTGTGAGGTTTTTTTATTACGTGTTTTATGGCTGTGAGGTGTTTTTATTACGTGTTTTATGGCTGTGAGGTGTTTTTATTACGTGTTTTATGGCTGTGAGGTGTTTTTATTACGTGTTTTATGGCTGTGAGGTGTTTTTATTACGTGTTTTGTGGCTGTGAGGTTTTTTTATTACGTGTTTTATGGCTGTGAGGTGTTTTTAATTTCGTGGTGGTGAGACGTTTTTATTTCGTGTTTTATGGCTGCGAGGTGTTTTTAATTTCGTGGTGGTGAGACGTTTTTATTTCGTGTTTTATGGCTGTGAGGTGTTTTTATTACGTGTTTTATGGCTGTGAGGTGTTTTTAATTTCGTGGTGGTGAGACGTTTTTATTGCGTGTTTTATGGCTGCGAGGTGTTTTTAATTTCGTGGTGGTGAGACGTTTTTATTTCGTGTTTTATGGCTGTGAGGTGTTTTTGTTACGTGTTTTATGGCTGAGAGGTGTTTTTATTACGTGTTTTATGGCTGTGAGGTGTTTTTATTACGTGTTTTATGGCTGTGAGGTGTTTTTATTACGTGTTTTATGGCTGAGAGGTGTTTTTATTACGTGTTTTATGGCTGTGAGGTGTTTTTATTTCGTGTTTTATGGCTGTGAGGTGTTTTTATTGCGTGTTTTATGGCTGTGAGGTGTTTTTGTTACGTGTTTTATGGCTGTGAGGTGTTTTTATTACGTGTTTTATGGCTGTGAGGTGTTTTTATTACGTGTTTTATGGCTGTGAGGTGTTTTTATTACGTGTTTTATGGCTGAGAGGTGTTTTTATTACGTGTTTTATGGCTGTGAGGTGTTTTTATTTCGTGTTTTATGGCTGTGAGGTGTTTTTATTTCGTGTTTTATGGCTGTGAGGTGTTTTTATTGCGTGTTTTATGGCTGTGAGGTGTTTTTATCATGTGTTTTATGACTGTGAGTTGTTTTCAATTTCGTGGTGGTGAGGTGTTTTTATTTCGTGTTTTATGGCTGTGAGGTGTTTTTATTGCGTGTTTTATGGCTGTGAGGTGTTTTTATCATGTGTTTTATGACTGTGAGTTGTTTTCAATTTCGTGGTGGTGAGGTGTTTTTATTGCGTGTTTTATGGCTGTGAGGTGTTTTTATTGCGTGTTTTATGGCTGTGAGGTGTTTTTATCATGTGTTTTATGACTGTGAGTTGTTTTCAATTTCGTGGTGGTGAGGTGTTTTTATTTCGTGTTTTATGGCTGTGAGGTGTTTTTATTGCGTGTTTTATGGCTGTGAGGTGTTTTTATTGCGTGTTTTATGGCTGTGAGGTGTTTTTATCATGTGTTTTATGACTGTGAGTTGTTTTCAATTTCGTGGTGGTGAGGTGTTTTTACTTCGTGTTTTATGGCTGTGAGGTGTTTTTATTACGTGTTTGATGGCTGTGAGGTGTTTTCAATTTTGTGGTGGTGAGGTGTTTCTAATTTCGTGGTGGTGAGGTGTTTTGAATTACGTGGTGGTGAGGTGTAATGGTCCCAAACTTCCAGTCTGCACCTACCCCTCCCCTATGTATGTGCTGAGGGGTTCTTTCTTGAAAAAAAAACATTCAACATGAATCTTCAAACTAAATTGCCTATAAAAATGTAATATCACAAACACAACAAATACATTTGTGCAAAAGAATTGTTTGTATTATGAATGGTGTAAATCATGACAACACAGCAACTTAGGTACAGTCATTATCCTCAGCTAAAATAAGCCCGTTCCTCAGTAACGACGCGTGGTGAGGCGAGCGATATATATATATGGGATTGAAGATAATGTGGGAGTTTGTTCCAGAGGTGGGGAAAAAGAGAAATGAATGAGTGAAGGTGTGCAGAGAGTCTTGATTTTGGCATTTTCACCAGAAGAGGGTTGCTGGCAGTTATTTTGTGTCCTACAGGATTATTTGGGGGACAGAGCACAGACAGAGCTGGGGGGGGGGGGGGGGGGGGAAAGGCAGCAGAGGAGTCGGTCGAAGACGGAAACACAACCAACCTGCCTGTGGTGAGAGAGAAAGGCCCTCGGAGTTAGCTTCATTGCGGGAGATTCCAATGATTCTGAAAGCTTTGGTTTCAACAGCGTGAAGCCGAGTTAGGTGTGAGGCAGGAGCACTGGCCCCAGAAGGAGAACAGTATTCCATTGAGCTGCGGATGAAAGGCTTGTATGTGATGAGGAGCTCAGGTGTGACCAGAATGTACTTCGCACGATGGAGGATGCCCAGTCGGCGACTGGCTTTGGAGGCCAGCTTGGAAATGTGGTTTCCCCAAGAAAGATCATGGCAGTTAGTGAGACATAAAAGCTTGAGTGACAGAACTTCTTGGAGAGGATTGTTCAGAAAGTAGATGAGAGAGTTGTCCAGATGGTCTTTTCGGAGAGACATAGTGAGAGTGTGAGATTTGTCAGGATTGAAAGTCATGTTCCACGTGTTTGACCAGTTGTGATTTTGTTCAGGTCTGCATAGAGTGAGGAGGCTGCAGACTGGCGATCTGAGGGATGAGGTACAGAGCGGCAGAGGTTGGATTCGTCAGCAAAATGATAGAGGATTTTCCAGAGAGTCGGAGAGATCATTAATGAAGACCAGAAAAAGCACAGGGCCCAGAACACTGCCTTGTGGAACTCCAGCCTGGACAGGAATGGGAGATGAAAGAATTCCATTTCGAGCCACACGTTCACCACGACAGGAGAGGATTTCCATGAGCCATGCGTGGAGATTACCATGGATACCATGAGAGAAGTGTTTGGTGAGCAGGGCGGGGTACCAGACCTTATCAAAGGCACAATATATGTCAAGGGAGACGGCTCTGATTTCCTATCTGGCTTTGAGGACCTCCATTCCTCCATCCAATGTTGAGAAAGCAGAATCAGCATCTCCAGAGTAGAGTGACCTGGTCTGAATCCAAATTGATGATCAGAGATCAAGCCATTGGAGAAGAGGAATGATTTAATATCAGAAGCAATGATGGATTTCATGACCTTGCTCATGATTGGGGGCAGTCTGATTGGTCTTTATTTACAAGGATCTGTTTTTGCAACTTTTTGTGTAAAGCGGTAATGATGGCTGATTTCCAAACTGATGGCAGATGACTTTGAGCAAAAGAGAGGGTGAAGAGAAGAGAGAGAGGGTGTGAAAGAGCGGCGGAGCAGGATTTTAGGACCCGTGGGCTGATGCCGTCTGGTCCACTTGCATAATCAGAGTGGAGGTTTGACAGAAAGTTTTGCACCTTGTCCGGCGAGAAGGACACGTGCATAAATACGGGCAGGTATATAAATATGAAGGCGTCCAGGTGTATATATATATATATGTATATATATATATATATATATATTGTTGCGGATATGAGGACTGTATTTTTTTGATTGTGTTGTATTGTGGTAAATTGGTGATGAATATTGCTTGAGTCTGCGCCTCCTGCCTCCGGAGCTGTGTAAAGGTCAAAAGGGCGTCCCATAATTAGTCCACAAGCATACACGTCAGCCAATAATAGAATACCCCTGTTCGATAGTTATATCATATTCTGTGTTTTAGGGTAAGGCTGTGTCTCCCATTAATTGAAATACTCCATTGCACCAGTGAAAGAGATAGATTCCCTTCATTCCCACTCCCAAAACTTCATTCCCACTCCCAAAACTTTCATTCCCATTCCCAAAAACCTCCATTCCCCCTTTTCGTCGATTAGAAATTACCTCCCCTCCAATAACCGCCATTGACCACGAGGCAGGGTCGGAGAAGAAAGGCGTGTCTCCACCTCGTCATAGAGGGGAGGAGTGAGCCAGCCCCACTCGACCAACCATGAGCCAGGGGTTTGGCTAGGGAGGGCGGAGGAAGAGCTATCGGGGAGGTTCGCAAAGGTTGAGGGGCGGGGCCTATATAACCCGCAGCGCGACGCTCCCCAAGCAGACGAGCTTTGAAGAAGAAAGAGATGAGTACTGAGCATTGAGATGAGAAGAGGCTGCGCTTTTAAAGAGAGGCGCTGAGAGGAGGGAATGAGCAGGCGTGACCGCAGCTAAAATCCGCAGCGCGACGCTCCCAAAAGAGAAGCTGAGACAAGCTTTGGCAGGAGATGCGCTTTGAGTAGAGTCGAGGAGGGAGGAGATCAGAAGACAGGAAGGCCTTGAGTTGGACTAAGCAAGAGAGGAAGTTGTTGGACTGGGTGGGACTAAGAAAGAGAGAGAAAGAGTCCTGAAGCTTGTGAGGGAAGGAGAGAGAACCCGTCACACCAACCCCCCACCAGCCGCGTTGGCTCCACCAAGTGTTCACCTCCACCAAGGCTCCACCAAGCTCTGCGTTGGCTCCACCAAGCGTTCCCCTCCACTAAGGCTCCACCAAGCATTCAGCTCCACCAACGCTCCACCAAGCTCCGCGTTGGCTCCACCAAGCGTTCACCTCCAGCGATCCACCTCCTGCGATTCCTGTCAGCATTCCCCGCGTGAGTCTGTCTTTTGTTTGTTCTGTCCCTGGGTTAATTAAGACTGTAGGTAAGCTAGCGTTGCACTGTGTATCCAATCTCGTCTGTAAATAAACGTGACTGCTTTCTTTTTGCTTGTGTGTATAATAAATCCAATTACTCTTCTGTACGTCTTCTCGTCTTATTCCTTTTTCCTCTTTGTATTCGGTCGCTTTAGAGTTTTCCCGATTGAATAGCGGTGGCGCGATCCAGCCAAAGTTTGGGGTAAATCGGGTGTTAGAGTCGGGGAATAACTGTTCGGTCGCGGTAATACACCACCGCTCGGTCAAAATAACATCTTAACCGCGTCTGCAACAATTGGTTTCGAGGAGTGGGATACGAGGCCCGAAGCGCGCTTAACGCGCTCAAAATTACAAAGTGCTGGAAATTTGTGTTGTTGTAAAGGAAAACCCGAATTTTGAAATCGCGCCATGGCTGGTCAAGGTGATCGGATGCCGGTGGGTGAGCTAGAGGAGGGGTTAGGAGTAACCCAGGATCAAATGGAGGGGAGCAATGAGGAGGCGGTTGAGGGAGTATCAGATGCACAAAATGGCGCTCTCGCGCACGTGGTATCAGACGCACAAAGTGGCAGCTCGCACGAGCGCGGGGTAGCCGCGCCCGCTGCGCAAATAGCAGGAATTGATGTGCGAGACCTCATGGCGCAGATTAATGCAGCCATACTAATGGCAAATATGGGGCTAGAAGCAAAAATGGATGCTCAGGGTGAGCGAATGGGACAAATGGGGAACCGGATGGATGCTCAGAGTGAGCAAATGAGGGCTCAGAGTGAGCAATTGGGGGTAATGAGGGACGAAGCGAGGGGTACTGGTGAGGGGTTAGACAAGAAATTTGGGAAGTTAGACAATAATTTTGAGGGGTTAGACAACGGGATAAAAGAGGTAAAGAATGGATTAACGGGGGTGGAAAATAGAATGGCTGCCCAGGAGAATCAGTTAGAGGGGGTGAAAAATGGGTTAATGGGGTTAGAAAATAGGATGGAAGACAAATTGCGGGAAATAGGGGAGCAATCCGCCCGGGAAATCGAACAGATGGGGAACCAGATGGAGGAGGTGAAAATCGGGTTAGAAAGTAAATTGGATGCTCAGAGGGATTAATTGGGACAGATGAGGGTAGCATCTACAAAAGAGAGGGAGGAGATGAAGGAGGAATTTACGACGAGGTGTAAGTGAGGAGGTCTCGGGGCTACGCGAGGAGGTAAAGCGAGGTGAGAAGCGTATGGAGAAAGAGGTGAGGAATAATACGGCTAGGTTACAGGGGGGCATAGAAGATCTGACGGAGGAGGTGGAACAGCTGACGGAGGGACAAAAAGAACTAGTGGAGCAGGTACAAAAGAACACTGCGGTACTAGGAGGGTTAAAGGCGACACAAAAAGAAATTAAGAACGAATTAATAGCGACACAGAAGCAATGTCAGATGGTACGTGAGGGACTGACAATGAGGGTGGACGAGGTGACAGAGATAATGGAGACGAAGGACCGAGAGGTGAGGATGCACATAGAGACGGTCACGGTAGCCTTAGAGGACGAACCTGAGGAGACGCACCGGGAAATAAAAGAGGTGAAGCAAAAATTAGAGGAAGTGGAAGAAGAGGTGAGTGAAATTAAGAAGAGACGGAGGGAAACTAAGAGGTAGATAAAGGAGGAAGTCATGGAATATGTACAAGGTCTGTGTTCAAATCATGATGAGGTGCTCACTAACCAAATAAAAAGTTTGCAGGTGGCAGAGGAGGTGCGACGACGAGGTACGGAGGTGAGTGGCAATGTATATGATGTGAGGGGAGATTCAGTCGGCTTGGGGGTTGATGTCGACCCGGGTGTTCGTGAGAGGCCGTTGGTGAAGTGTGCGACAGGTCTGGTGTGCGAAAAACGAGGTGTGCGAGAATGTCCGACCATGGGGTGTGTGAGGAAAAAGTGCACGCCAAGGAGTGAGTGTGCTGTCGAGAGTGAGTCGGTCGTAGCGCGTGTGCGAGGGAGCACATGGGAGCGCGTAGTGAGGAGTGTTACAGAGGCAGTAACGGGAGAGTGTGCCGTCAAGAGTGAGTTGGTCGAAGCGCGTGTGCGAGGGGGTACATGGAAGCGCGGTGTGGTAAGTGTTACGGAGGAAGTAACGAAAGAGTGTGCGCAAGAGGATGCGCGAGAAAGGTGTGTAACGGACAGGTGCATGAGGAAAGAGTGCGCTGTCGAGAGTAAGGGTGAGTGCGCGACCGAGAGTGGAGGTGAAAGTAGTGAGAGTGACACGGAGCGTGAGTTGGTTGTGACAGGTGAGCGAGGATGTACACCTGGAATGGAAGGATGCACACCTGGAATGGTAGAGCGTGTGTGGGAATGCACACTTGAGTTGGTCGTGAGGCACGTGGTTGGGTGTGCGAGTGAGAGCACACCTGTGATTGTCACAGAGGAGGTGACCGAGGAAGGGGCGCAAAGAGGTGTGTTGGTGAGGTGTGCGAGCGACGAATGTGTGCCAAGGTGTTCGGTGGTCAGGTGTGTGACCAAGTCTGTGAGTGGAATGAGTGTACCGAGGTGTAAAAGAGAAGGTGCAATGACGAGGAGCATGGGAACAGCTGGGTGTATGAGCAAGGAAGGGGTAGCGTATGCGTGTAAGCATGCAGGTGAGGCATCGACGGTAACCGGGTTAGCGGTTAGAGCGACTTATAGCCGAATCGGGCCCTCGGTGCGCGTCGGGCAGCTTCGCGTGCCGCGGGAACCAGCGGGGATCCGAGCCACGGCGGGTTCGAAAGGACCGCCGTACGTGATCCACGCTGGGCCGCGCTGGGAACGGCCGCGTCCGTGCTCCGCTAGGCGGAACGGGCAGCCCGATAGGAAGGGTCGTCATGGCGACCACTTTTTATTGAGACGTTCCGGCAGGTCGAGATCGGGCAATTGGATGGCTCCGCGCCGAGGTGGTGCGTGGGATCTCGGCACGGGTAAGCCCCCGTCCCTGCACCGAGTGCCGGACGCATCCAGCCGCCGGCACCAAAGAACGCGCATTCATTGCTCGGCTGTACGAGGCCGAGCTTTAAAAGGGATTTGGCTCACCGAGAGGATCTAATAAGTAGACGGGTGATGAGGTTCGTGTTTTGAACCCAAAATTAGAAAAAGGAAAAATTTGATGATTGGCAGATGACTGGCAAGTTTTTGATTTGTTGGATTTGGTGAGCAAAATTGATAGTGGGACCTCCCCGATGTGGTGGGATGGGCAATCCACCATCCCTCACAGGGGGGGGGGGGGCAAGGAGCACTAGCTTATGGGGTGTATGGCAGTGAAAACTAGCCCGGGTGGGTTAGGATATTGTGTGTAGGGATCTAGCGAAGATGACCTTAGGTAACGTTAAGGTTAGTTAATGACTGATACCTGTAGTGGGGGACGCAGGTAGATTAGGTGGATTATAATGACGTGGTATGTGCTTAGTTTAAAGGGAAGACGGGGAGCACTAGGTTAGCAGGGCAACAGGTAGATGAGATGATGCCGTGTGTTTGAGGATTGAACAGGTGAGAATGCACAGGTGTGCAACTGAACAGGTGTGTGGAGCAGTGTATGAGTGAGTGAAGGTGATTGTGTATTGTGCTGACCCAATGGTCCAGGAAGAGGAGGAGGGTGCAGGTGGCACCAGGTGTGAGTGCACAGGTGTGCAACAACAGGTGTATGGAATAAATGGTAGTGTGGAATATCTGGAGTATTGGAATGGATGGTCGTGGAGTGAGTATGGTGGAAACGATGGAGTGGAGTGGATGGTGCGAAGGTGTGAATGGGGGAAGGATGGACCCCCATCACGAATACCCGGGGCGGGTAGTGTAAGTGTTAGATAGAGGGTATAGGTAAATTGTGGTTGGATATTGGCATCTGTGGTGCGGGTGGAAGAATGGTGATTGGATGGGTGCATTAGTGTTGTGGAAATGGCTGGGCGTGTAGCCTGTTAGTGTGTGTAGTTGGTTTGGGCACTACACCACTGTGAGGATGTCGGCCAGGTGAGGCCGCAGGTGGGCTCTGGGAGCCGGTAGTAGTTGTTGTGGATGGGGCCCGAGGATCCGGAGGACGGACCCGGGTAGCCCAGTGCCAGAGGGCACCGAGTGGGGTGACAGAGCCAGGAGGGGCCTTCCCCAGTTAGTTAGGTTAGGGTGAGGAGCTAGGTAAGCTCGGGTGGCAACTACAGTGGTGGAGGTGTGCAGGTGAGTAGACCTGCTGGGAGAGCTACACGTCACAACCCAGAAATTGTGCAAGGGCACCGGGAGATGAATCGGGGGAGTGAGACCCCAAATTGAGAAGCACCACAGTTTGGTCAATGGGAATTGGTTTTTAGAACCCATAGTGTAAGATGGCCAATGGATTGGCAGGGAGAGACCCCGGGTAGTGTAAAGTGTGTTAATGTCATTTAGAGGATAGTTAGGATTAGGAAATCTCCTCGCACCATCTGCATCCACTCACCTGAGGTGACAGGTACTCCACACCATGCCATGTTTTGATTATTTTTTACTGTGCAAATGTTTGGAATGTGAGACGCATCATGACGTGGGTGTGACATTGTGCTTGATGTTCCATCTCTTCCTCTTCATGAGGATTGATGATGAATTGGGTGATGGCAAATTTTGGTTAGAGGGATTGTGGTGACGAATTTGGTATAGAAGAAATGTGGGGAGACGTGACAGTAGCGACGGATTGGTAATGTGTAGATTTTGTACATATGGGGTAAGGGCAAGGATAGTGTAGGTGACAGGGGGGTGACGTACGGTAGGGATGAGCTTTCTCACTTCACCCTCCGTACGCATTTCGCCTTGCATTGCCTTATTGATGTGTACCCTTGTGACCTTACCCCTCGCTCAATTGTCTCTTTTGTCTCCCACATGACCTGTGCGCCAATGGGCACCGAGGGGAGCGTGCGTGAGTCGGCCATTGTGCACCCGGCACTCTCAGACCAGCTGTCTGCATCGATGCACCACATTATGGACCACATGTCTGTGGCCGAGCACCACTTATGGACCCCATGGGTTGGGGCATGGCCCCTCTGCTGGAACCGGCCATGAGGGCCCGAAATCTTGCTGGCGGACCTTGGCCACAGGGCACCGATACCCCACAGGTGAACCACACGTAGTCGGCCCTGTGGGCCATAAATAAAGAAAATAAAATGGACACGTTGGGCACACTTTATTGCAAATAGGCCGCCAGTAAGAAAATGAAAGAATGACAACAACTGGAAGAACAAATAATAATAACCAGCAGAGGGAGCCGAAGAGCAAGAGATCACCTGCAGGGTTAGGGGTTGTTGGTTTTATTTTCTTGAACAATGGTGACTGCACCGATTGGTGCTTGGGTGTGTATTGGTGCGTTTTTGGGTGCTTTAATGGTGCATTGATGCAGAGCAGACTGTCTCCCCCCCAGAAAGAACAATTACAGGTCCTGGGTTAGTTTTGTAAATAAAAGCAGAGTCATTGTAAATAATGCTCCCCACCGTCAGTGTGTAGTTTGAAGACCATTCCGCAATTCGGTTAACTGTGGGCGTAAGTCTGTTAGGCAGGGTGCAATGGAGCAGCGGGACACATTTATTTATGTTTTAAAACTGTCGCACTCAGGGTCAGGTTAAAAGTAGAGGGAACTACACCTACGTGTCACACTAAATAAAAGTTGTAGGCCCGGGATGTGCCTAAGAGGAGGAGGGTGCAGTGTTGCAGATATGAGGACTGTATTTTTTTGATTGTGTTGTATTGTGGTAAATTGGTGATGAATATTGCTTGAGTCTGCGCCTCCTGCCTCCGGAGCTGTGTAAAGGTCAAAAGGGCGTCCCATAATTAGTCCACAAGCATACACGTCAGCCAATAATAGATATACCCCTGTTCGATAGTTATATCTTATTCTGTGTTTTAGGGTAAGGCTGTGTCTCCCATTAATTGAAATACTCCATTGCACCAGTGAAAGAGATAGATTCCCTTCATTCCCACTCCCAAAACTTCATTCCCACTCACAAAACTTTCATTCCCATTCCCAAAAACCTCCATTCCCCCTTTTCGTCAATTAGAAATTACCTCCCCTCCAATAACCGCCATTGACCACGAGGCAGGGTCGGAGAAGAAAGGCGTGTCTCCACCTCGTCATAGAGGGGAGGAGTGAGCCAGCCCCACTCGACCAACCATGAGCCAGGGGTTTGGCTAGGGAGGGCAGAGGAATAGCTATCGGGGAGGTTCGCAAAGGTTGAGGGGCGGGGCCTATATAACCCGCAGCGCGACGCTCCCCAAGCAGACGAGCTTTGAAGAAGAAAGAGATGAGTACTGAGCATTGAGATGAGAAGAGGCTGCGCTTTTAAAGAGAGGCGCTGAGAGGAGGGAATGAGCAGGCGTGACCGCAGCTAAAATCCGCAGCGCGACGCTCCCAAAAGAGAAGCTGAGACAAGCTTTGGCAGGAGATGCGCTTTGAGTAGAGTCGAGGAGGGAGGAGATCAGAAGACAGGAAGGCCTTGAGTTGGACTAAGCAAGAGAGGAAGTTGTTGGACTGCGTGGGACTAAGAAAGAGAGAGAAAGAGTCCTGAAGCTTGTGAGGGAAGGAGAGAGAACCCGTCACACCAACCCCCCACCAGCCGCGTTGGCTCCACCAAGCGTTCACCTCCACCAAGGCTCCACCAAGCTCCGTGTTGGCTCCACCAAGCGTTCCCCTCCACTAAGGCTCCACCAAGCTCCGCGTTGGCTCCACCAAGCGTTCAGCTCCACCAAGCTCCGCGTTGGCTCCACCAAGCGTTCACCTCCAGCGATCCACCTCCTGCGATTCCTGTCAGCATTCCCCACGTGAGTCTGTCTTTTGTTTGTTCTGTCCCTGGGTTAATTAAGACTGTAGGTAAGCTAGCGTTGCACTGTGTATCCAATCTCGTCTGTAAATAAACGTGACTGCTTTCTTTTTGCTTGTGTGTATAATAAATCCAATTACTCTTCTGTACGTCTTCTCGTCTTATTCCTTTTTCCTCTTTGTATTCGGTCGCTTTAGAGTTTTCCCGATTGAATAGCGGTGGCGCGATCCAGCCAAAGTTTGGGGTAAATCGGGTGTTAGAGTCGGGGAATAACTGTTCGGTCGCGGTAATACACCACCGCTCGGTCAAAATAACATCTTAACCGCGTCTGCAACAATATATATACAGACTTGGCATTTAATATGGAATATTTTTTTTGTGGGGGTGAACTTACTTTTCAAGATGACTTAGAACCAAAAGTTCATTGGAATTATGTTGAAATTATTCTAGATTTTGTTAATGTGACCTTTAAAAGAAACAAAAACCACATTTGACATTTCGAAGCAAATAAATTGATCCTTGAAAGTGATGTAAACTGATATCGAACCCAATTCACGGACAGTACTGTGTTAAACTTCTGTACGTTTTCCAGAAGTATCTCTTTATTTTGCACATTAGCCAAAAAAAATTTCAACAAAAACAAAAGCTAAATTATGACTGGGATTGCGGACAGTAAAATTACAGTTCAGTACTTCGTGTAACCCCCACGAGCATTCAGGAGAGCACGTACACGTACACGTGCACGTGCATGCTGTTCACGAGATTTGCCAAGGTTTGGACAGGAATCACTTGCCATGCAGTGACAATAGTCTGCTGCAATTCACGCACAGTGGTGGGCTGCTGGTCCAAGTTGTCGATTTGACCCGTTAATTCTGCCCACAAGTTCTCTATCGGATTCATATCCGGGGACATGGCAGACCACTGCATATGCTCTACACCACGGTCAGCAAGAAAGTGTTGGATCATGCGAGCACGATGAGGCCGTGCATTGTCATCTTGCAAAAAAAGTTTCCTCGAAAGGCTGCATGAGCAAATGGAAGCAATGTTTCTTCCAGAATTACCCTGTACTTGAACTGGTTCAGGTTTCCATTCAGAACAACCAGGTCAGTTTTGCCCCCAGCATGAAAAGCAGCCCAAACGGTCACCCCACCACCTCCAGCTTGGACTCTTGGCACTATACAATCTTCGTTGTGGGCTTCATGCACTTGTATGCGCACTCGGATGCGGCCATCTTGACGATAGACCACAAATCTAGACTCGTCACTGAAGATCACGTGATTCCAGTGTCCTAGCTGCCATTGACGATGCTCTCTGGCCCACTGCAATCGGCGCTGGCGGTGTTGTCTGGTCAGGCGTGGCTTTCTCAGGGGACGCCTGGCACGATAGCCTGCTTGAACCTGACCTTGAGTGATGCCATACTGCCGAGCAATAGCACGCTGTTTCATGCCGGAATTTCGTAAAGCCACCACTCCATGACAAACAGCATTGGCAAGTTGACGGACCATCTCCAGAGGAAACGGCAATAACTTTTGTAGATGTGCAGCAGTTGTTTTCCACTAATACAGAATGCAACAACCCTTATATACCCGATTGTGAAGCCAAACATCAAATGTACCTGTCCTTACATTTTGTCACGCCACCTGTGATATAATCCTGTTATTGACTTCTTGCTGTGAAAGACAATCAGTGACATGGTTCTTTCAACAAAGACATCACCGAAGGGTAAAAGAAACTCACCAGATTGATATACTGAGGTCAGAAAGTAAACCCAAGTCAAGGGAAAAAAAAATATTCCATATTAAATGCCAAGTCTGTATATATATATATATATATATATATATATATATATACAGTATATATATATATATATATATATATATATATATATATATATATATATATATATATATATATATACATATATATATATACATACATATACATATATATATATTGTTGCGGTTTTGAGTTTGTACAAATAAAGGTTAATTTTCCCCCTCATATTTAGTCACACTACAACACGTAGCCTCGCGATAGTTCAGTTATTTCTTGGTATGTGTAAGTGTAGTCCTTTTCCTGTGTTAGTTTTGCATTGAGTAGAAAAATGAGAGTTAGGTTTCCCGCCAATGCCTTATGCCGCCTCGATACTGTGGTTTTTGGCACAAATTAACATGAGGGAGGCTTGGCAAGTCGAGGCAAGACCGAAGGAAGGCGGAGGAGAAGCCGACGGTAAGAGCGAGCCGCCAATCAGGGCTTGAAGGGAGTGGCTTAGCACTGCGTCAAAAGGCGTGGTTAGAACATTCGAGCAAGCTAAGGGGATTGGCAATATAACCAGTTGCACGAAGCCCCCGACCTCAGTTATGGGGAAAGGCGCTCTGTTGAAACAAGTTATGAGAAGGGGAGAGGCGCTTGTTGAAGGAGTTCTGAGGAAGTTGCACTCAACCAAAGAGAGAGTTCAAAGAGAAAGAGAGAAGACGCGCATGAACCAAGTTATAAGGCGCTCTTACAAGTTAAACGCTCGGTTGAGCTTGAGGCATAACCTCTATTGGGTTACGCAAGTGAGAGCGCGCCGTTAATTAATCGCGCTGTGAGAAGCCGCCACGCCTGGCGAGGGATGCGTACATTTTCCCGCCTGCCTGCTCTGCCCTTTGTTCGAGAGACACGCTGCAAGGATCCCTCCCGCCACCTGCTTGCCTTCATCGAGGGACGCGCTGTGACCAGGGAGAGCCACGCCGGGCGAAGCCGTTCCTGGACGACCAAGTCGGCGTGTTCAGCGCGTGAACATCATCCTTCCTTCATTCCCCCCTGTGAGTGTGATCGGGCCCGTGTCTGGGGTTAAGTTAAGACTGTATAAGACTGCTCTGTGTCTCTGCTTTCTACCGATCCTTGTACATAGTCATGTAAATAATAATTAAACCTGTGTTCTTCCTTCTATTCGATCGTCCCTGTCATTTCCATCTATTGACTAAGCGTGGTACGAATAAAACCGCTCTAATCGGGTTCCAATAACAAAAGTAACTGCATGGACCACGTAGTACGCAATCCGCTCGGTGGAGTCAAATTACGTGTGGGTCGTGCGAGGCTTGATTCCCCGCTTCCGCGGCGGCGCAGGTACTTAGGTACATGCGAACATCGTCCCGGAACCCTACCCTGTGTTTGCCAGGGAGGGGCGGTTCAAGTCTCTCGGTTGCGACGACCCAAGAAGAACAAGGGCCTTAATCTCCCCTTGGTAAAGGCAGGAAGGTCACGCAAGAACCGTAACATTTGGTGTCTGGGAGTGGGATTGGACCTGGAGTGCGCTTCACGCACTCAAAATTACGAGCGGACGAAATTTAGTTGTTAAATCCAAAATTATATTCGTACCAAGGTGGTCGAATGCCGGTGGGGGTAAAAATAGAGGAATTAATGACCCAGGACCCACAGGAAGAGCTGATAGACGAAGGGAGAATTGAAGAGGGTGCGGTAGCGGGCGAAGAAAATGGTGGCGCCTCGAACGTGGCGCTGGCAGCCAGGCCCGCTGTGCGACCCGGGTGCAACATTGAATTATACCTAATTTAACTAATGGCAAAAATGAACACCCAAGAGGATAGAATGAAAGAACTGAGTGACAAATCCACCAGGGGCATGAAAGAAATGAGGGACGAAGCAAGGTGTAACAAGGGCGAATTGAAAGAAACAATGGATGCTCAAAATAATCAATTGAAAGAAATGGGGGACAAAACCACCCGGGAATTGGGAAAAAATGATGGCAGCGTCGAAGAGGGACATGAAAAAAGCGGGGGAGGACATTAGGCGCAGGTTGAGTGAGGAGGTCGCAATGGGGCGCGACGAGGTGAAGCGATGTGAGGAACGCGTGGGGAGCGAGCTTGAGCGAGGCACAGCCAAATTGACCGGGGGTATGGAAATCGCGACGCGGTGTGTAAAAGAGCCGACGGTCGCCGAATTGGACAGATAAATTTCATGCGCGCCAGCGGTCATCGAATAAATAATTCAAATTGAAGAAATAATTGGGGCCGAAGAGACGGTAGAAAAAGAGAATAAATCGCGGGAGAAAGAAATGGAATATGTACAAAGTCTGCATTTACACCGTGATGCCGTGCTTACTAACCCCAATCAAGGTTTACAGGTGCTGGCGGAAAAGCCGGAGAAGGAGGACCCTGAGGTGAGAAATTATGGCGCGAATGTGTTTGGCGCGAAAGGGTTTTTGGCGTGCTTGGGAGAGAGACGAAACCCGGGCGGTCGCGGAAGGTCCATTCTGCAGTGTACGAGGGTGACTGGCACAAAGTATGAGAGAGAGTGTGCACCGAAGGGTGAGCGAGAAAAGTGTATGACGGAATGTGCATGAGAAGAGTGCGTGGAGAAAAAGTGTGTGATGATTGGGTGTGTAACAGGAGAGTGCACACCCGTGGGTGTTACAGACTGTGTAACGGGAGAGTGTGTTGCAGAGTGTGTGCAGGAGTGCACACCCGAGCATGTTGCAGAGTGTGTGCAGGAGTGCACACCCGGGGGTGTTACGGAGTGTGTAACGGAAGAGTGTGCACCTGGGTGTGCGCGAGGGTGTGCGATAATGAAGTGTGTGGAAGGCGCGTGCATGCCTGGTTGTGCGGTAGAAGAGTGCATAGAAGAAGAGTGCGTACTGGAGTGTGTGAGGGGCGTGAGTGTGCCTAGGTGTGTGGTAACGGAGTGTATGGGAGGCGCGGGGACGCCTGGTTGTGCGATTGCAGAGTGGGTCGCGAGGTATGAGGACGCGGCTCAAGCATCGACACCGATCGGGGTAGTGTTTAGCACGACGGATAGCTGACGTGACCCCTCGGTGAGGTTTGTGCAGCAGGGACCGGCGGGGATCGATGCCGTGGCTGTTTCACAAGGACCGCCGTGCATGACCCGTGCCGGCCCCCGCACTGTATGGTTGGTGGCGTGCCGTGGCGGTAAAGGCAATCGGCGAGGTTCAAGGGGAGGTAGGAGATTTCAGAGCCGCAACACCTTGGCGGGTGCGGTGCTCCGACCGGGGCTGGTTGGGTCATCATGCCTGGGACCACGAGGCTCCGCACAGGGATGGAGCCCTGAACCTCGGCCCGTCCATCCCTCCTCCCTTGGATCGAAAGTGCCGGATGGACACCACATACAGGTGACCAACCACACTAATGGATCACTCTGCCCTTGGATGTCGAGCCGTGATGACAATGTACATCCACATGGTGAGGCTCGAGGGTAGCGGACTGATGGAAGTAGTGTACCCTACATGGAGGAATGGTGGTGTTACCATTCCTCGGCACAGGGCCCATGATAATTAATTTATGGGGATGGCAGTGACAGGTACATGGGCGTGCCAGCAATGGTTACCTCCATGGGGCAGCGAAGCTAGCCGAGGGAGGGCTAGGATAATGTTAGGGAATTAGCAGACGGTAGAGACAAAATATTTAAGTAGTGACATCTGTACTGTAGTGGGGACGTAGGTAGCTTAGATGGATGATAATGACGAAGGGAGTGCATAGTGTAAAGGTGTAAAGGGATGACGGGAAAGCACGAGTTTTAGGGGAAGTAGTTAGATAGATGATGCTGTATGTGTGAGGAGTTGTGTAGTAGTGTTTGAGGAATTGTGTATGGAGAACAAAAGGAATTGTGTTGAAGGTGTGTGTGAGCACAAAAGGTGTGCAAGACATTTGGTGCGTAAAAGTAGTCGTGTGAATTGACTTGCATGGTGTGCAAGACGAAGGGTGTGTGAGCACAAAAGGTGTGCGAGGTAATTGGTGTGCGAATAAGTGGTGTGGAATGCTTGGTGTGGGAACAAAAGGTGTGGAATGCATGGTGCGAAGGAGTGAATGGGGGAAGAGTGGTACCCATTCGCGAAAGCCCGGGGGGGTGGGGGGTGAGGGGGTAGTGTAAACCCAGGTAGAGGGTTTAGAAAAAATTTGTAAGGATATTGACACCTGTGGTGCGGGTAGTGGCAAAGTAGTGCTTTGGAGGGTGCGTGAGACTGTGGAATGGCTGGTCATGTGGTTTAATTGGTGCGTATGGTTATTGTGGAACGCCGCCACTGGTAGTTTGTCAGCCAGGTGAGGCCACAGGTAGGCTCTGGGAGCCAGTTAGAGTAGTGTTGAGTGGGGCCCAAGGATCCAAAGGAAGGACCCGGTTTGCCCAATGCCAAGGTGGGCATCAGGGGGTAAAGAGCCAGGAGGGGCCTTCCCCAGTTTAGGTAGTCGCGGGAGCAGGTAAGCTCGGGTGGCAACTTCAGTGGCGGAGGTGCACAGGTAGGTAGACCTGCTAGTGGAGCCACACGACCCAGCCCCGAAATTGTGCAAAGGCACAGAGTGAAAACTTGAGGGAGTGAGACCCAAATTTCAGGGGCACCACAGAGTGGACAATGGGAATTCGGGTTTTTCGAACCACATAGTTTAAAGAGGCCGATTGGCAGGGTACGACCCCGGGTAGTTTAAATGAGTTAATGTTACTAGAGTAGTTAGGAGATGAGAAATCCCTTCGCGCCATCCACAGCCAATCACCAAGGAGGACGAAGCTCCACACCAAGGCTCTGTAAGCCGATTGAGTGGCAAAGACGCATCATGACATAATGGGACATTGTGTTTGTTCCATTCCTTCCTTCCTGGGAGGGATTGGGAGACGAATTTGAAATAGAGGGGGATATGGGAGACAAGACACAGAGACGAATTTGTAAATACAAGGAAGGGCTAGGGTAGTGTAAGCCGACGGTGGGGGGCACGGACGGCTAGGGACGAGCCTGCTCTGCTCGCTCTTCCGCGCCCCTCACGCTGCATTACCTTGTTTTGCTGTGTACCTTTGCACCCTTTCCGATTTGCTGGTCATGCTTTGTCTCTCCCCCCACCCCAGGACCATTTTGGAGGTGGAACTGTGCAGCACCATCGACCTGTGCAGCATTCCTTGCCTCACATTGCTACATCTGTGCAGCATCCCTGCTGCACTTCATTACATATGTGCAGCTGAACTGTGCAGCACTTTGCTGCCATATCCTTTTGTTATAACTTTGCTGCACCTGTGCAGCACTTTGCTGCCACAAACACTTTGCTGCACATTATTACACTCATGGGCCACACGTTTTGTGGCCTTACACCTCTGCTGTGCAGCACCTTGCTGCAGCATCACCTTGCATCTTCGGACCACTTGTTTTGAGTGGCATTAAAGTCACGCAGTCGGACCACATGAGGTTGGCCCTGCTTGGCAAAGAAATACAATAAACGCATTATTTGTGTATTTTTATTATGGTGTGCTAGGGACAAGAAGATTTGTAAGGTAGATAGCCCTGAAGATCAGGAATGGCCTGTATGCTGGTCCGGGGGCTAGCCGGTTTGATAGGCACACATAAGAAGCAAGAAGCAAGATGCAAGAAGCAAGCAGCAAGTGTTATGAATTTTTGAGTGTGTTTGTGTTTTTGCTGTGCTTTCTCTCCCTTCCAATCTTTTCTTCCAAAAAGGACAGGTCCTGGGTCATAGAATTGTAAATAAGAGTAAGTTTTTCTGTGCTTGTAAATATAAAATGCTGCCCACCGGCTATGTGTTTAGTTTGACAAATTCCGGATTCAGTTAGTTCTGGGCGTGATTCTGTCAGATAGCTACTCAACGCAATAGGGGGGGATGGGGGGACGACGACATATTTTGTGTTTTAAAACTGTCGCACCCACGGGTTAGAGTAAATGTTAGGGGGAACCACACCCAGATGTCACATGTAAAAGTAAAAGTAATTTTGCATATCATTCTCAAAACCAGTCGTTCCATTTTTGTTGGGTCAGACTCGGGGACGAGTCTGACGAGGGAGAGGGGTAGTGTTGCGGTTTTGAGTTTGTACAAATAAAGGTTAATTTTCCCCCTCATAGTTAGTCACACTACAACATGTAGCCTCGCGATAGTTCAGTTATTTCTTAGTATGTGTAAGCGTAGTTCTTTTCCTGTGTTAGTTTTGCGTTGAGTAGAAAAATGAGAGTTAGGTTTCCTGCCAATGACTTATGCCGCCTCGATACTGTGGTTTTTGGCGCAAATTAACACGAGGCAGGCCTGACAAGTCGAGGCAAGAACGAAGGAAGGCGGAGGAGAAGCCGACGGTAAGAGCGAGCCGCCGATCAGGGCTCGAAGGGAGTGGCTTAGCACTGCGTCAAAAGGCAAGGTTAGAACATTCAAGCGAGCAAAGGGGGTTGGCAATATAACCCGTTGCGCGAAGCCCCCGACCTCAGTTATGGGGAAAGGCGCTCTGTTGAAACAAGTTATGAGAAGGGAGAGGCGCTTGTTGAACGAGTTCTGAGGGAGGTGTGCTGAACCAAAGAGAGTTCAAAGAGAGAGAGAGAAGACGCGCTTGAACCAAGTTATAAGGCGCTCTTACAAGTTAAACGCTCAGTTGAGCTTGAGGCAGAACCTCTATTGGGTTACGCGAGTGAGAGCGTGCCATTAATTAATCGCGCTGTGAGAAGCCGCCAAGCCTGGCGAGGGACGCGTACATTTTCCTGCCTGCCTGCTCTGCCCTTTGTTCGAGAGACACGCTGCAAGAATCCCTCCCGCCGCCTGCTTGCCTTCATCAAGGGACGTGCTGTGACCGGTGAGAGCCACGCCGGGCGAAGCCGTTCCTGGCGACCAAGTCGGCGTGTTCAGGCGTGAACATCATCCTTCCTTCATTCCCCCCTGTGAGTGTGATCGGGCCCGTGTCTGGGAACAAGTTAGGACTGTATAAGACTGCTCTGTGTCTCTGCTTTCTACCAATTCTTGTACATAGTAGTGTAAATAATAACAAGCGTTACGCCTAGGTCCCCCATCGGGGAAGTGATGTGAGTTGACAAACTGGAAGACGCAGAAAACATGCTACGATATGATATTTCGCTCACAAGGTTCAGACATACATGGAGGTGGCCATTTTGGATTTTGACGTGGTGACCCAATTTTCAATAACATTCTTCCTTATGCGTAGATACACCGACACACCAGATTAGAAGTTAGTAGTTTCTTTATTTTTCAAGATATTTCGCTCACAATGTTCAGACATATATATGGTGGCGGCCATCTTGGATTTTGACGTGGTGACCCAATTTTCAATAGCTTTCTTCCTTATGCCTAGATAAACCCACACACCAGATTAGAAGTTGGTACTTCGCTTATTTTTCAAGATATTCCGCTCAAGGTTCAGACATACTTGGCGGCGGCCATCTTGGATTTTGACGTGGCGACCCAATTTTCAATAGGGTTCTTCCTTATTTCTAGGTACACCCACACACCAGATTAGAAGTTGGTACTTCTCTTATTTTTCAAGATATTTCGCTCACAAGGTTCAGACATATATATGGTGGTGGCCATCTTGAATTTTGACGTGGCGACCCAATTTTCAACAGCGTTCTTCTTTATGCCTAGATACACCCACACACCAGATTAGAAGTTGCTACTTCGCTTATTTTTCAAGATATTCCGCTCACAAGGTTCAGACATCCATGGCGGCGGCCATCTTGGATTTTGACGTGGCGACCCAATTTTCAAGAGAGTTTTTCCTTATGCATAGAACCACCAACACACCAAATTAGAAGTTGGTACTTCGCTTATTTTTCAAGATATGTCGCTCACAAAGTTCAGACATATATATGGTGGCGGCCATGTTGGATTTTGACGTGGCGACGCAATTTTCAATAGGGTTCTTCCTTATGCCTTGATACACCCACACACCAGATTAGAAGTTGGTACTTCGCTTATTTTTCAAGATATTCCGCTCAAGGTTCAGACATACATGGCGGCGGCCATCTTGGATTTTGACGTGGCGACCCAATTTTCAATAGGGTTCTTCCTTATACCTAGATATACCCGCACACCAGATTAGAAGTTGGTACTTCGCTTATTTTTCAAGATATTCCGCTCACAAGGTTCAGACATACATGGCATCAGACATACATGACGGCAGCCATCTTTGATTTTGACGTGGGTTGCACCCACACACCAAATTCGAATGCGGTCCTTCACTTACGCATGCACGCATGCCTGCATGCACGCATGCACGCATGCACGCATGCCCGCATGCACGGACGGACGGACACACGGACGGAGGGGAAAACCATAGTCCCCCTCTCGCTCCGCGGTGCGACGGGGGACAATTAAACCTGTGTTCTTCCTTCTATTCGATCGTCCCCGTCATTTCCATCTATTGACTAAGCGTGGTACGAATAAAACCGCTATAATCAGGTTCCAATACCAAAGGTAACTGCACGGACCACATGGTGCGCAATCCACTTGGTGTACTCAAATTACGCGTGGCTCGTGCGAGGCTTGATTCCCCGCTTCCACGGCGGCGCAGGTACTTAGGTACGTGCGCACATCGTCCCGGAACCCTACCCTGCGTTTGTCCGGGAGGAGCGATTCAAGTCTCTCGGTTGCGACGACTCAAGAAGAACAAGGGGCTTAATCTCCTCTTGGTAAGGGCAGGAGGGTCGCGTGAGAACCGTAACAATATGTATATATATATATATATATATATATATATATATACATATATATATATATATATATATATATATATATATATATACATATATATATATATATACATATATATATATATATATATATATATATATATATATATATATATATATATATATATATATATATACTGTGAGAAACCACCGGTGAAACCACCTGTTCTCACCCAGATTTGGTGCCCCGCCCACCGCGTGACGTGGCCTCCTTGGAGCCTCACGCGATCGGGAGGCGATTCGGCACGTGATTGGTGGAGAGTCGAGAGAGCGCGGTCGCCATCTTGTGCAACGGACGCGGCTCGAAGGCTCCGAGTGGGAAATCTCAAAAGGGCTTTCCTTGAATCCTCACGACAGCCGAGTTGGGCTGGTCGATTACAGTTCGGTATTTTACGAGCGAGTAACTCCGGAAGAGAACGAGTGATTCCCGGATCTCGTAGATTGGAACCGCGAGTGATTGCCTGCTTCGTGTTGGAGCTGCTGGCCGACCGTTCCTGCCGGCCTTGTGCGGTGAATTCCATCCTGTTACCCTCCGAGTCCCGGAGATCGTCGATTGGAGCCGCGAGTGAGCTTACCTGCGTCCTGTTTGGAGCGTCTGTTGCCGACAGTTCCTGCAGGCTTTGTGCAGTTTATTCCATTTTGTTACCTTTCATGGTTTTGTGATCGAGCCAATAAAGCATCGTGCCTTACCCCTAGAAGGCCGATTAAAACACAATTGTGTTTATTGAGTTCTCTCTGTCCACTCCGTGGACTACTTGAAGCCCGGACATTAACGTCCGTATTCCGTGCTGGGAACCATTTCACAGCCGGGATCGCGACAAATGGGTTGCTCGTCCTAGGATCATTCAAGTAAGAGACATTCGAATTGAGACGGGAATTCTGCATCTGCATCTTCTTTGCATCTGCTCACCAGCAGACGCCGTCTTGGAGGAGCCTTCTCACCAGCGGACGCCGTCTTGGAGGAGCCTTCTCGCCAGCGGGCGCTGTCTTGGAGGAGCCTTCTCGCCGTGGGACGCTGTCTTGGGTGGTGCTTCACTGCCGAATAAGTGAATAGCTTCGGATCCCTCCAAACAACCGACAAAAAAAAAAAAAAAACGTGAGTATTTGTACGTGGTATTTTTCTCATTGGCAATTTGATGTGCGGTGGTGATATTGTGTAGTTCGTGTCGTATTTCCCCAACAGAGCGTTGTGTTTGAGCGTTGTGTTTTGTGCCTTGTCTTATGATAACTCGTAGCCAAGCTATGTCGACCAGAGAAGTGAGAGTTCAACCTGATCATGTTGACAGTCGCGTGGGTGGCGATGCGAGCGACGCAATCAGCCTTGACCCAGTCACTAAACCCGATATGTTAGGAAGCGATTCCATCATGACTAAATGCATGCGTTCGCCCTTCTGGACCGGGCTGACTCCGGTTCAACAACTTGACATGTATAACAGGGAGAATGACAGGGCAGAGGCAGAGCGTGCGGCAGCAGAGAGAGAGCGTGAGAGAGAGAGAGAGCGTGCGGCAGCAGCAGAGGCAGAGCGTGCTGCGGCAGCAGAGAGAGAGCATGCGGCAGCAGAGAGAGAGCGTGAGAGAGAGAGAGAGCGTGCGGCAGCAGCAGAGGCAGCAGCAGAAGCTGAACACGTCAGAGAGCATGAGTTGCGAATGTTGACTGAACGACCGCGGGCAGAGGGGTCTGCTGCAAGAGTCCCGGAAACTGTTCATGTTCGTTTGCCGGACTGGACGGGAGACACGAAGCCAGAAGCGTATCTGGAGATGGCGGAGAAGTTGTTGGCTGCCGGTGGCATTGATGAGAGCTTGTGGGTCGGCCATCTTGTGAGCCATCTATCTGAGAAGGCGAGGGAGGTATATGCGAGGATGGCAACCGAGGACGCAAACAAATACAGGGCATTGAAGGCCGAGATTTTGAACGCCTATGCGGTGTCCGCATGTATTTATAGGAGAAATTTTTTCAGCTGGACTCGTGAGTCCAGTCAAACCTATGAGGAACATTCGCGGGCCTTGTTGGAACAGCTGCAGAGATGGTTCAAGGGGAGCAAGGTTGAGTTACCTCAAGCGGTTGCGGAACTCCTGGTGCGTTACCGTATCGATCAACAGCTTCCGCCTGACTTAGCATTGTTTCTTGTCGACAAAGACACTGTTTCCTTGGCAGACTGCGTCAACCTTATTGATAAACATGTTTTGGCGTGCAAAATGCTGCAAGTCACGCAGTCGCGTCGTAAGACGGAGGAGTCTGCGATCAAGACCGCCCCCCGTCTGCCCGGCGGCTGGATCGAGGGGAGGGGTTCTCCGATGCCCTCCACTGGTGGCGGTCGCGAGCCGCAGACCAGGGCAGGGCCCTGGTGCGATTTCTGCAAACGCGTGGGGCACGGTGAAAACCGCTGCTTCTCTAATCCCGCTAGTCCGGCCTACCGAGGCAACCCTCCTGTTAAGTCGGAGGGAGATCAGTGGAGCTCATCCGCCGGGCCCTCGCACACGACGGTGGCATCGGTGACCGAGGTCACTGCCACCGAGGCTAATTCCATTCATCCACTGTACCAGGATTATTCAGGGACAGCCTTAGTGGGTGGCCCTGATTCGATGCTGAAGTTTGAGGCCCAATACCTTCGGGATACTGGGGCGACACGGTGTGTTCTCCGGGCGGGGGTAGTTCCGGCCTCTCAGATGCGTTATACCGGCGAGTATACCCTCCTTCGGGGCATTGACCGGGTTCTTGGCCGGTATCCCCTTGCCCTCCTCGAGGTCCGGAGTGACATTTTTAAGGGTCCAGTGACCTGTGTGGTGGTACCCTACTACCCGATACCCGGGGTCTCCTTGCTGATTGGCAATGATGCCATGGCCAGGGAGGAGTCATTGACTCTGACCTGTGGGGGGGTCACTAGATCCCAGAGTAAACAGGCGGAGAGAGTGGCGGAGTCAGACATATCTTCACTCTGGCCCGAGGAGCCTAGCGCCTCGACTCCAGTTCCCGACGGTGACGTTGCGTCAGCTGAAGTCCACCCGAGCCTCCCGTCAAGCCACCCTCAGGTGCCGTGCTCCTCAGGGACCGCTCCCGCCATGTCGCGATTCAGCAGGAACGCTAATGCTAAGGTATATGTGGGAAACCTGGGCAATGGAGCAGCGAAAGCCGAGCTAGGGAGGGTCTTCGAACATTACGGACCACTCCGCAACGTATGGGTTGCTCGAAACCCACCTGGATTTGCAGTTGTTGAGTTTGAAGAGCCACGAGATGCTGAAGATTCGGTCAGAGCCCTTGATGGAAGGTTAATTTGCGGATCGCGTGTGTGCGTCGAGATGTCGAATGGCATGTCGCGGCGGCCTCGTTTCAGACGCCCTTTGGTCCGCAGGCCTTTTGACCCGAACGATCGATGTTACCAGTGCGGTGAAAGGGGTCATTACGCATATGACTGTTGTTCTCGACACCGGAGGAGTACCCGCCGCTCTAGGTCTCGGCCCGTTTCCTTCCTGTCAACGCTTTCCTTCCGGTCAACGCTTCCCCCAACTTGAGTTTGGCCCCCTTGCCTCTCTATTGTGCTTTGTGTGAAGTGTAACTCTTGTAGGGTAGATATTAATGTGGTGTATGGTGTTAAAATTTGTGTGTGAAAAAAAAAAAAAACCAAACTGGTTCATTGTTAACCTGTTAATGCCTGTTAATTGCCTGTGCGTTAATAATTGCGTTATTGTTGCGCTATTGCGTTGCGTTGTATTGTTGCGTTGTTGCGTTATTGTTGTTAATAAGTGTTAATAATTGTTAATTGCGTTAATTGCCTGTTAGCGATTACCGCCATCATCTTGCCATGTGATTTGCACCTACTACAAATACTGGTTTTAAAAACGCCGTCTATTCGACGGGGTTTTTACTTAGGGGGGGAGGACTGTGAGAAACCACCGGTGAAACCACCTGTTCTCACCCAGATTTGGTGCCCCGCCCACCGCGTGACGTGGCCTCCTTGGAGCCTCACGCGATCGGGAGGCGATTCGGCACGTGATTGGTGGAGAGTCGAGAGAGCGCGGTCGCCATCTTGTGCAACGGACGCGGCTCGAAGGCTCCGAGTGGGAAATCTCAAAAGGGCTTTCCTTGAATCCTCACGACAGCCGAGTTGGGCTGGTCGATTACAGTTCGGTATTTTACGAGCGAGTAACTCCGGAAGAGAACGAGTGATTCCCGGATCTCGTAGATTGGAACCGCGAGTGATTGCCTGCTTCGTGTTGGAGCTGCTGGCCGACCGTTCCTGCCGGCCTTGTGCGGTGAATTCCATCCTGTTACCCTCCGAGTCCCGGAGATCGTCGATTGGAGCCGCGAGTGATCTTACCTGCGTCCTGTTTGGAGCGTCTGTTGCCGACAGTTCCTGCAGGCTTTGTGCAGTTTATTCCATTTTGTTACCTTTCATGGTTTTGTGATCGAGCCAATAAAGCATCGTGCCTTACCCCTAGAAGGCCGATTAAAACACAATTGTGTTTATTGAGTTCTCTCTGTCCACTCCGTGGACTACTTGAAGCCCGGACATTAACGTCCGTATTCCGTGCTGGGAACCATTTCACAGCCGGGATCGCGACAATATATATATGTATATATATGTATATATATATATATATGTATGTATATATATGTATATGTATATATATATATATATATATGTATATATGTATATATATATATATGTATATGTATATATATATGTATATATATATATGTATATATATATATATATATATATATATATATATATATATATATATATATATATATATATATATATATATGTATATGTATATATGTATGTATATATGTATATGTATATATATATATGTATGTATATATGTATATGTATATATATATATGTATGTATATATGTATATGTATATATATATATATGTATGTATATATGTATATGTATATATATATATGTATGTATATATGTATATATATATATATATATATATATATATATATATATACATATGTATATATATATATATATATGTATATACAGTATACATGTATATTTATAAATATATATGTGCAATATACGTATATATATATATTGTTGCGGATCTCAATGTCGGCCTTTCCCCTTTACCAAGGGGGGATTAATCCCCTTGTCTTTTATCTAGCCAACGCGATCCGGGGCTATGATGTTCCTTCCGGTCAGCGTTGAATAGGGTGGTAGGCCGAATTATTCCTATTACCTAATTACCAACGCCTCCCGGGAAGCAAGGAAATAACTCCGCCCGAACCACGGTGTTAGTGGAAACGCCGAGCGATAGCGAGCCGTGATCCGGGCCGTTAACAGGTACTAAACCCGATCTGAGCGGTTGTAATCTTGCCACGCTTACCCAATGGAAGAAATCACTAATACGGTCAGATTAGGGAGAAACAAGGAAGAACAATTGGTTTATTACAAATTTGTACAATGATGCAAAGAAGAAGAAACACAGTGCAGCCTTAAGAACAGTCTTAACTTATGCCCTGGACAAACGGGCCTGCACACACAAATACACTCACATGGGGATGTAAATGGTCAGGGTTGATGGTCCAGGGATGATGTCCACAGCTCGTTCTCCGGGTCCCCGACTCGTACCGCGAAGAAGATGGTAGGACAGACGGCAGGCGCTCCTCGTGGTTCGTTGGCGCGGATCGGACAATTATCGGGGGAAAGGTACGCTAGGCTGGCGGTTATTTCTTGGCTCAGCCGCGTATGTAATAAAAGAACCGGCGCTATATGCGCTCCCAACAGTTCGAATGGCGAAGCGCCTCTCCCGCTGAATTCCTCAACAATGCGCCACTGATGCGAGTTCTTTATACAGGGCGCTCTCCAATCGTTCTTGCTTATACAATGCGCTCTCCCAGCAAGTCCTGTCAATGCAGCGAGTCCTTCACAATTGCTTGTTTTCTTGTGACGTCATCGGAGCACGCGCGCAGGGCACCCTGGGACACCTCGGCCATTTTGATACCCTCTCGAACAACGTCGTCAGCGGATTCACATTAAATAGTTTTTGTTCACGACCAGTCATGCCAATTTGCGGCGTATTTCGTTGTTCAAACAGGCCAGGCGTTAGGCCAGGAGTTAAGTTTTACAAAACGCCCAAACTTCTACTGAATCAGGGTGAGGAAACAAGAAATTTAAGTGAAGAGAGGCGGCGTTTGTGGAAGGCTGCCATCAATCGCAGTGACATCCAAACAGAATCACAGTGGGATCGCACACCTGTCTGCTCCGAGAATTTTGTTAACAGTAAGTAAGAACATGTTTACATGGGGGGTAGGCGAGGAATGGGGGGTAGGCGAGGAATGGGGGGTAGGCGAGGAATGGGGGGTAGGCGAGGAATGGGGGGCTTACATGATAAATATAGGTGATGACTTATGGCCATATGCACAAAGCACACATGGCGGCACTCACTTCGCACTGTGCGTCACATGTCTACAAAGTATGCACACATGCATGCACAGCTTAAAACTGCAGTGGTTTTTGAACAAATGGAGGGCACTTAATCAATCAGGTCCATAACATTAACACAAGCAGCTTTAAAAAATACATGTTTGTTTAATATATTAATACCTTGGATCGAATCAAGTGGACGTCATTCAGTTCTTTGTGTAGGATTTGTCGCACCCATCCATCTTGGTACAACCTGTATGCCTCGAGGGATTTATACTTCTTCAACTCATCTTTGGTATAGGCCGATTTGCTGAACAACAGGTAGTTGATCACGTCGATGTGGGTCACCTGAGGCCACTTGCTCACATTCTTCTCAAATTGATCATTTGATAGACCATAAGGGTCACACCCAATGACAGAAATCTTCTCTTTGTAACGAACAAGAACGTCCGGGGGGAGCGTCTCTTGGTAGCCAAGGTTGGCACTCGCACTGCTAGCCATACTCAAGCCTGGATCTACCGTATCCTCACGTACACTCCAAGTCTGTTCTACAGGTAGTTGGTTGCAGGTTGACCCACTGCCCAGGTGTTCACCAGTTCACTGGTCCACGGCAAACTTAAACCGAATGTTCTGTGTTTGTTGGGCAACAATACGTAATATAAACTAGATGGCACCACACTCCACATGAACGTGACAAAACAAACAAAATTACTTTATAAAACAGACTTTTTGCGATCCGCATTCACCATAAACCAACGCAACAAATCAATATCAGCGCACACGGACAGATTAGCTTGGGTATCAAAATGGCCACCGCGCAATGCGAGATGGGTAATTTGTGACGTCAGTGAAAACAAAGGATACCAATCTTGGCTTCAGTCCTCTTGATAAAGTGCAATAGTCCTGTTACACAGCCCCTTGCTCATCAGTCCTGTTGATAAAGCGCAATAGTCCTGTTACAAAGCCCCTCACTCATCAGTCCTGTGTAAGGGCTTTGTGAGCGCGTTTATATAGCACCGCCCAGCGAACCCTCTGGAACTTGCCAGCCACGCCTTACCACGCCCCTCACACCATTCCACCCGAGCCCTGGTTGGTTGTTGGCTCTTACCGGCTCCGCCCGTGACGTCTGCTTGACGTGGCCACACCCCGACCTCGCGCTCCCCCTTTCCAGGCCTACCTCATGTCATTTGGCTGGTTTGAGCATCCTAATGCGAGGGGCAATAGCAAAAATGGGGCGCAGGCTGGATGCTGCCCAACGAGGTAGATTTGGAGGGTGGGCCGCAAAATGAATAGGACCTACTCTTATTTATTTTACACAACGCAAGTATCACTATTGGGAATGGCCTTATTCTACACGTATACTATGACATAACTAATGTTCTAAGGTGGCCTATGTGTTGCATGTGGACTAACTATAGGGGCAAACCTTTAACCTTTATTAATCAATATGTACATTCTCAGAACCGCAACAATATATATATATATATATATATATATATATATATATATATATATATATATATATATATATATATATATATATTGTTGCAGATATGGGATTTGGCCTCCATCCATATCCGCTTGTAAATATTCCCCTATTTCCCCAATACTCCCCAACTATCCCCAATCCCCCATTCCCTAGTCCCATTGTCTGTAAACAACACTCTGTAGCCCCGACCTTCCCCTTTTTCCCCCATTAAATGTCGTGCCCAGGTCCACCGCATCTCACGTAGACAACTATAGGACATCTTGCTAGTTATTCTTAGTCTATGTCAGTTAAGGACTCTTTCCATTAATTCTGACTCTTCGTTGCACCAGAATGTGATTGTATGGCACCATTAGTAAGTTTAGGACCTCCCAATACCTCCCCGCATCTCTTCCTCATGGAACAACAACACCAACAACAACAACAGCGGCGGCGGCGCGGCGGCGGCGCGGGGAGTGTGCGTCCTCACTCCGGCTTGGTTAGCCGCCATTGAGCATGTGCTCCGATGGGGTTACCACGCAGGGGCTCACTGTCAGCTCCTCGTCAAGGGCGGAGCCCGGTAACCCCCCGCACCCAATAAGAAGCGGCGGACCGATTCCATCTGGGGCGGAGCTAACGAGCCAAGGGCGTGTCACTCCCCGCTGGACATGCGCAGGAAGATGGAGGTGACGTCAGATGCGCCTCAGCTTGGAGAGAAAAGGACGCCACCTCCAGCGCGACGATACCTCCCCGCATCTCTAGACCGGACCGGGTCGATTCTGCCCCTGAGCCAAGGTGCACCTTGAGCTATCGACTGCCGGCCCTTCCTTGCCATCAATCCCTGTGTGAGTCAGTCTTGTCCCGTTTGTCTGTGGTCTGTCGGGAATAAGATAAGACTGTGTCTAAGTGCCCATCTTGCTGTGCTTTACCTCTTGCCGTGTAATCTAACCGTTCTGCATAACCAATATTATATCCTCCTCCGGAGGTCTTGAGAACTGTACCCCCTTGTGTCGTTGCCTTAATCCCAGCCGTTGTGTCCTTTCCTTCATTGATTTAGCATAGCGCGATTCGGCCAACGTTCGAGTGTAATCGGGTAACTTGTGCGAACACGGCGGCCATTCCGCTCGGTCAAGCAACATCTAAGTCGTGTCCGTAACAATATATATATATATATATATATATATATATATATATATATATATATATATATATTGTCGCATTTCTGGAGATTAAAATCTTTCCACGGAGTTGATACACGTGGGGGAGGGGGGGGGGGGGGGGGAGGAGCAGGAGGATGCGGAAGAGCACTTACCTGCATGGTTCCCACCTAGGCAGTCCTCAATCTTGCGGAAAATAACTCAAACCAAGGCGAGATTAAAATGTACAAAAATGCCGGCTTTATTAAACGGAATGCCGGTAATGCAAAATAAAATGCGCGAAAATAAATAATGTTCCTAAATGGGATGTCCAGACAGACACAAACACAGACGAAGGATAGAATAAATGCAATCAAAAATAATAGGTGTGTGGTTGGCACTTATCTGCGAGCGGCTTGATCCTCGTCAGGAATCGTCCGCCCTTGGCGGGAAACGCATGCGGTTGGCGCGAACTCGTGCGCGGGAATTAGGCCTCAAATTAGTTCCTTTGCCTTTGTTCGCCTTACTGTGCGGTTCAATCAAGTCCCGCTGCCTCCTTGGTTCGCTCAGCACGGCCCCCAGCTGCACAAACTGGGCTGCTCAT
>NC_136261.1:248596027-248636027 GCF_964187855.1 Myxine glutinosa
ATATATATATATATATATATATATATATATATATATATATATATATATATATATATATATATATAAATATATATTTTATATATATATATATATAATATATATATATATATATATATATATATATATATATATATATATATATATATATGTATGTATACACAAAGAATTAAGTTAAGCACCCCCCCCGTTTTTTTACAACCTCGCACATTACAAGTTTGTTGTCGTCAAAACAGTGTAATATACCCATGATATTGCTATATTTTCTGGAGAAGTGATATTATGGTCACATAAAAACATAACAATCATGCCGTTTTCAATATTTTATTCTGAATAATTTAAGGTGAAATTTTTTGGGAATTTTAGGCATATTTTCACCTCAATTTAAGTATGGAGCTATAGGTCCATCACGGACAGTGTGGATGACGTTTATGTTTTCTAACGTACAGTCATTGTTCTGAGAAGACCTCTAGCGATCTTTGCGTCAATAACGTGTGTAGGACCCACGTGATCGGATCACTGACTCAACCCTACGTCTCATAGACCCTGTAAGCCGTCGTATGCGTTGCTGTGGCAGGTTGTTCCATTCCCGATGTAATGCACGTTCCAATTCATCCAGATTGGCTATTGGAGGGACCATCTTCGCAATTTGTCGTCCCAACATGTCCCAAACGTGCTCGTGGGGGTTCAGGTTCAGGACAGGATTAGGGGGTGCTTAACTTAATTCTTTGTGTAGGGGTGCTTAACTTAATTCTTTGTGTATATATATATATATATATGTATGTATATATATATATATATATATATATTTACAGTGTATATATATATATATATACAGTTTATATATATATATATATATATATATATATATATATATATATTTTATATATATATATATATAATATATATATATATATATATATATATATATATATATATATATATATATATATGTATGTATATATATATATATATGTATGTATATATATATATATATATGTATGTATATATATATATATATATATATATATTTACAGTGTATATATATATATATATACAGTTTATATATATATTTATATATTTACAGTATATATATTTATATATTTACTGTGTGTATATATATATATATATATATATATTGTTACAGACGCGGCTTTAGATGTTATATTGACCGAGCGGTGGTGTATTTAACCGCGTCCGAACAGTTACTCCCCGATTAGAACCCGATTCCACCCGACGTTGACCAGATCGCCCCACAGATATTCAATCGGGAAACCTCTAAAGCGACCGAAAGAGAATGAAAAAGAAGAAGAAGAATACGGAGGAAGAACAGATTTATTATACACACACAAGCAATGGATGGAAAAAGCAGTAACACAGCGAATCGTTAACTTACACTATTCATTTTTACTTAACCCCAAGACAATGAGCAGGACAGGACGTTCACACTTACACAGGGGATAATGCAGGCAGGTAGGGCTTGAGGTGGATTGCTTGAGAGGGAGGCAAAGTCGGGAGGCCGCAGCTCGCAATTCCTCGCGGTTTTGGCGGGAAACCCTCCGTCGTGTATCCGCTGCGGTAGACGTCACGCGCTGGTTCGGCACACCTGCTCCTCTTCTTGGGGTGGAGCCGTCTCCCTCCTTTCAGCGCGTCTCTCCAAAGCTGGTTTCCTTGCCGAGTACCTCTCCTCTTTGGCTTGGAGCGTTTCGCATCTCACCGCTCCTCTTGGTGCAGCCTCTTTGCTCATCTCCCAGGGTCATCTCCCAAGGCCTCTCTTAAAGCAGTCCCTTACAGTCGCTTTTATCACCTCGGGCGGAATTAAGCCGCCGGCTCCGAGGGCACGCCTACCGGGTCGCTCACCGCGGTGCTGATTGGCTGTTAGGGCCGGTTCACTCCTTCCCTCTTATGACGAGGTGGAGACACGCCTTTCTTCTCCGACTCAAAGCACATGGGCAATGGCGGTTGAAGAAAACCGCCCAAAATGCGGAAGGCAATTGGAAGGGAGGTTTTGGGGAAATTGGAAGGGCCTACGCTTATTTTGTTTGATACAATGTAAAGTCAATCTAGTGGGAAACGCATATTTAGCCTACATGGAATAAGGAAATACACTATTTAAAAGATATATCGTGACCTGCGTGTAAGTTTCATGGAATTAACTAGGACGACGGCTGCGACCATTATTTACATTACGAGGATGTTACCATACTTTTGTAACGTTCACATTGTAACGTTTCCACATTCGTTACACTTCCTCCAAAACCGTTACACTTCTCAAATTCGTTACACACTTCTCAAAATCGTTACACTGCACCCTCCTTTCTTCAGGCCCGTGCTCGGGCCTACTAAACTTTAACTTAGTGTGACACGTAGGTGTAATTCCCTCTACAATTAACCTGACCCTGAGTGTGACAATCTTAAAACACAAATAATTATGTCCCCCTATTGCATTGCACCCTGTCTAACAGACTCAAGCCCACAGCTAACCGAATTACGGAATTATTCTCAAACTATACATTTACGGTGGGGAGCATTATTTACAATGACGTGATTTCTTATTTACAACGCAACCCAGGACCTGTGTTTTTTTTTTTTCTTTTTAGGGAACAAGAGAAAGAAATTCCTGTTGGGAGGGAGGAGACAGCACGTATTGCATCGATGCACCAGTACCAATACCACCAAAGCACCCAAAAACACCAAAAGCACCAAAAGCACCACAAAGCACCAAAAGCACCATCGGGTGCGCAGTCACCATGGTTCATAATAAACACAACAAAACAACTGGTGGTGGTCTTCTCTTTCTCTGCTGGGCCGATGTTCTTCCCGACGTCTTCTGGCTTCATGCGGCCTAGTTGGAAATAATAAAAAGCACAACTTGTGTCCATTTTTATTTAGGGCCTCAGGGGCCAACTAAGGGTGGTCCACCTGTTTGGCATAGGTGCCACCTTACCGAGGTCCGCAAGCAAGATTCCCTGGCCACTATGGCCGGTCTCCAACAGAGGTGCCCTGCCCCAGAACCTGGGGTCCATCAAGTGGTACTTGGCCGCAGAACAGCGGTCCATACAGTGGTACATCAACGCAATGCATGCTGGTTCTGGGAATCTCGGGCGCACAATGGCCACCTCACGCACGCTCCCATCGGCACCCAATGGCGCACAGGTCATGTGGGAGACAAAAGAAAGACAATTGAGCGAGGGGTAAGGTCACAAGGGTACACGTCAATAAGGCAATGCAAGGTGAAATGCGTACGGAGGGCGAAGTGAGAAAGCTCGTCCCTATCGTACGTCACCCCCCTGTCACCTACCCTTGCCCTTACCCCATATGTACAAAATCTACACATTTACAAATTCGTCACTACTGTCACGTCTTCCCCATATTTCCCCTATACCAAATTCGTCTCCACAATCCCTCTACTTCAAAATTTGCCATCACCAATTCATCATCAATCCTCATAAGGAGGGAGAGATGGAATTACGCACAATGTCACACCCACGTCATGATGCGTCTCACAATCCAAACATTTGCATCATAAAAAATAATCAAAACATGGCATGGTGTGGAGTACCTGTCACCTCAGGTGAGTGGATGCAGATGGTGCGAGGAGATCCTTCATCCTAACTATTTTCTAAATGACTTTAACACACTTTACACTACCCGGGGTCTTTCCCTGCCAATCCATTGGCCAACTTACACTATGGGTTCTAATAACCAATTCCCATTGACCAAACTGTGGTGCTTCTCCATTTGGGGTCTCACTCCCCCGATTCATCTCCCGGTGCTCTAGCACAATTTCTGGGCTGCGACGTGTACCTCCCCCAGCAGGTCTACCCACCTGCACACCTCCACCACTGTAGTTGCCACCCGAGCTTACCTAGCTCCTCACCCTAACCTAACTAACTGGGGACAGCCCCTCTCCTGGCTCTGTCACCCCATGGTGCCCTCTGGCACTGGGCTACCCGGGTCCGTCCTCCGGATCCTCGGGCCCCATCCACAACAACTACTACCGGCTCCCAGAGCCCACCTGCGGCCTCACCTGGCCGACATCCTCACAGTGGTGGAGTGCCCAAAATAACTACACACACTAAACAGGCTACACGCCCAGCCATTTCCACAACACTAATGCACCCATCCACATACCATTCTGCCACCCGCACCACAGATGCCAATATCCAACCACAATTTACCTGTACCCTCTACCTAACACTTACACTACCCGCCCTGGGTATCCGTGATGGGGGTCCACTCTTCCCCCATTCACACCTTCGCACCATCCACTCCACTCCACAATTTCCACCATTCTCACTCCACGACCATCCATCCAATACTCCAGATATTCCACACTACCATTTATTCCACACAGCCACATACACCTGTTGTTGCACACCTGTGCCCTCACACCTGGTGCCACCTGCACCCTCCTTTCTTCCTGGACCATTTGGTCAACACAACACGCAATCACCACTACTCCCTCATACACTGCTCCACACACCTGTCCAGTTGCACACCTGTGCAATCACACCTGTTCCATTCTCACCTGTTCAATCCTCACACACACGGCATCATCTCAGCTAACTACTCCCCTCTGAAACTTGCGCTTCCCAGTCGTCCCTTTAAACTATTGTGCTCCCACGTCATTATCATCCACACTAATCTACCTGCGTCCCCACTACAGGTATCAGTCACTAACTAATCTTAACGTTACCTAATGTCATCTTCGCTAGATCCCTACAATTATCCAAGCCCTCCCTGGCTCGGTTGTCATAGCCACCCCATAAACTATTGCGCATTTGCCCCCACGTCTGTGAGGGATGGTGGATTTGCCATCCCTCCACATCGGGGGTCTCTCACTATAAATTTTGCTCGTCCAGATTCCAACCAATTCAAAAATTTTCCATTTACTGCCAATTCTACTCACTTTTCTAAATTTCGTTTTAAATCACTATCACTATCACGATCACCATCATCACAGTCCGCTATATCCTAGCCTCGGTGCGTCATGACATCATTAAACTCGGCTTCGTAAAGCCGAGCAATGAATTCGGGTGGTTTGGTTGCCTGCAGGTTGAATCCGTCCGGCTTTCGGTTCAAGGGAGGTGGTTTGGTTGGACCGAGGCTCCACGCACCATCTCGGCGCGGCACCTTGCGGTCCCGGGCCCGATGGCTCAATCTCCCCCGGTCGGAACCCCGTCCCCACGAGGGGGCACCGTTCCGCCTCCTCCCACTCGCCCTTGAACCGGACCGGTCGCCTCACCCGACAAAGCCCGGACTCGACCGTGCGGGGCGGGGCCAAGCCCGAATCGGCAACGACGCTTCGAAGAGAAGCGACGCAGCATCGACCCGCGCCAGGCCTCGCACCCAACAAAGCACCCCTCGCACCGAGTGCTCGCATCGGCTATCCGTCGCTCTAACCACTAACCTGGTTACCGTCGATGCTTTACTTGCATGCTTACAAGCATACGCTACTCCTTTCACCCTCACAAAACCTGGCGTTCCAACGCCGTCCGTACATTCCACCAACGCTCTCCCTGTTACACACCACACCTCTCGCGCACACTTTGGTCCACACCTCTCCTCCGTTACGTCCTCCGTAACACTCACCATGGGCGTGCACTCTTGCATCCACCCACTAACGCGCTCACATGGGCTCTCCCACACCCGTGCCATGACCAATTCAGGTGTGCTTTCTCGCACACGTTCCACCACCACCTTACTCTCCGTGTCACACTTCGTACACCCCGACGTGCATTCTCGCTCGCACTCGGTTTCACAGTCGCGCTCCGATGTGCCCTCTCGCACCTGCACCATCACCAACTCACTATTCGTGTCACACTCCGTACACCCCGACGTGCATTCTCGCTCGCACTCGGTTTCACACTCGCGCTCCGATGTGCCCTCTCGCACCTGCGCCATCACCAACTCACTATTCGTGTCACACTCCGTACACCCCGACGTGCATTCTCGCTCGCACTCGGTTTCACACTCGCGCTCCGATGTGCCCTCTCGCACCTGCGCCATCACCAACTCACTATTCGTGTCACACTCCGTACACCCCGACGTGCATTCTCGCTCGCACTCGGTTTCACACTCGCGCTCCGATGTGCCCTCTCGCACCTGCGCCATCACCAACTCACTATTCGTGTCACACTCCGTACACCCCAACGTGCATTCTCGCTCGCACTCGGTTTCACACTCGCGCTCCGATGTGCCCTCTCGCACCTGCGCCATCACCAACTCACTATTCGTGTCACACTCCGTACACCCCGACGTGCATTCTCGCTCGCACTCGGTTTCACTCCCACACTTTATAACACACCCACTCGCCGACGCACACTTTTTCCTCCCACGCGTGCCATTTCCACTCACACGGGACCCTTCACCAACGCCCGGGTGCTTCCTCGATCCCAAGCGCGCGAAAATTCTTTTGTCGCTAAACATCCTCCTGCAAAATCTACCCGCACAATATACAGCACGACTCACCTGGGGGATCCTTTTCTCCACGCGAACCTGCAAACTTCCATTCGGGTTAAGCACAGCATCGTGATGTGAGCAGGGACTTTGTACATAATCCATTTCTCCCTGCAATTCCCGGGCTACCTCCGTCATCTCTTCAATTTTAATTCCCAGCACTGCTTTTTCTTTATTAACCTCGGCAACCGCTGGCTTTAATAAAACACCCTCCTCTACCTCAGCGGTCGCCGGCTTTTCCAAACCCCGTGTCGCGATTTCTACCCCCGTCATTGTACCCGTGCTTTCCTCCGCTTCGCTCAACCAGCGCTTTTCGACCCGCGTTACCTCGTCGTGCACCCCTGGGACCCTTTCGCCCACCATGCGATCCATGGTCTCCCCACATTTTTGCATGCGGTCACCCATTCTGTTCGTTATTGCTTCCATTTGGTTTAACAATCGCTCACAGTTAGCCCTCCTTTCGTCCCTCATTTGCTCACTATGAGCATCCATTTTTGCCATCAATTGGTCCATGAAGCCTTGCATTTGGGCCACCGTTGGTAGTACCAAGGGTGCGGCCGCAGCTGCCCCAACCTCGTGCGCAAGAGCGCCATTTTGTGCGTCTGAAACCTCCGCAACCACATTGCCATTTTTCTCCTCCTCCCTTTCTTCCACATACATTTCCCCGAGGTCCTGGGTCGATTCCACCCTGTCTATCTCTCCCACCGACATCCGATCGCCTTGATTGTCCATGGCGCGAACTCAAAATTCGGGTTTTGCTTTATAAAACAAAATAAATTTCGGCAGCTTGTAATTTTGAGTGCGTTAAGCGCGCTTCGGGTCCGATTTCGGGTCCGATCTCCCTCCTCGACATCAATTGTTACTCTAATAGTACAATTGGTGTTCCAAAATTTGGGCCTAACAAATTTAGTCCCAGGTCCGAATCCCACTCCTGACACCAAATGTTACAGACGTGGCTTTAGATGTTATATTGACCGAGCGGTGGTGTATTTAACCGCGTCCGAACAGTTACTCCCCGATTAGAACCCGATTCCACCCGACGTTGACCAGATCGCCCCACAGATATTCAATCGGGAAACCTCTAAAGCGACCGAAAGAGAATGAAAAAGAAGAAGAAGAATACGGAGGAAGAACAGATTTATTATACACACACAAGCAATGGATGGAAAAAGCAGTAACACAGCGAATCGTTAACTTACACTATTCATTTTTACTTAACCCCAAGACAATGAGCAGGACAGGACGTTCACACTTACACAGGGGATAATGCAGGCAGGTAGGGCTTGAGGTGGATTGCTTGAGAGGGAGGCAAAGTCGGGAGGCCGCAGCTCGCAATTCCTCGTGGTTTTGGCGGGAAACCCTCCGTCGTGTATCCGCTGCGGTAGACGTCACGCGCTGGTTCGGCACACCTGCTCCTCTTCTTGGGGTGGAGCCGTCTCCCTCCTTTCAGCGCATCTCTCCAAAGCTGGTTTCCTTGCCGAGTACCTCTCCGCTTTGGCTTGGAGCGTTTCGCATCTCACCGCTCCTCTTGGTGCAGCCTCTTTGCTCATCTCCCAGGGTCATCTCCCAAGGCCTCTCTTAAAGCAGTCCCTTACAGTCGCTTTTATCACCTCGGGCGGAATTAAGCCGCCGGCTCCGAGGGCACGCCTACCGGGTCGCTCACCGCGGTGCTGATTGGCTGTTAGGGCTGGTTCACTCCTTCCCTCTTATGACGAGGTGGAGACACGCCTTTCTTCTCCGACTCAAAGCACATGGGCAATGGCGGTTGAAGAAAACCGCCCAAAATGCGGAAGGCAATTGGAAGGGAGGTTTTGGGGAAATTGGAAGGGCCTACGCTTATTTTGTTTGATACAATGCAAAGTCAATCTAGTGGGAAACACATATTTAGCCTACATGGAATAAGGAAATACACTATTTAAAAGATATATCGTGACCTGCATGTAATTTTCATGGAATTAACTAGGACGACGGCTGCGACCATTATTTACATTACGAGGATGTTACCATACTTTTGTAACGTTCACATTGTAACGTTTCCACATTCGTTACACTTCCTCCAAAACCGTTACACTTCTCAAATTCGTTACACACTTCTCAAAATCGTTACACTATATATATATATATATATATATATATTGTTACAGATCGCAGTTTAGATGTTATGATGGGCCGAGCGGATGGTCCACCGCGACCTAACAGTTCCCCCGATTCTTCCCCAACTCACCCGATTCACCCAGACGTTGGCCAAATCGCGCTACGCTAAATCAATGATTGGAAAGGACACAACGACTGGGATAAATGAAACGACGCAAGGGGTACAGTTCTCAAGACCCTCCGGAGGAGGGTATAATTAGTGGTGGAGAAAAGGGGTAGATTACAAGGTAGAGTGAGGTAAAAGACACAGAAGAGATGGGCACTTAGTTACAGTCTTATCTTATCCCCGACAGACCACAGACAAACGGAACAAGGCTGACTTACACAGGGATTGATGGCAGGGAAGGACAGGTAGGTCGATAGCACAAGGTGCACCTTGGCTCGGGGACAGGATCAAGCACGGTCCAAAAGATGCAGGGAGGCCTCACAGCGCTCGGAGGTGGCGTCTTTCTTTCTCCAAGCTCAGCGCGCCTCTGACGTCACCTCCCTCTTCCTGCGCATGCTCAGCGGGGAGTGACACGCCCTCGGCTGGTTGACTCCGCCCCAGATGGGACCGGTCCGCCGCTTCTATTGGGTGCGGGGGTTACCGGGCTCCGCCCTTGATGAGGAGCTGACAGGGAGCCCCTGGTTGGTAACCCCGTCGAGCACATGTTCGATGGCGGCTCGTTGGAAAGGCCTGGTGCCCTCCCAACACCCCCTACCAACCAAGCCGGAGTGAGGATGCGCACTCCCCCGCGCTCGCCGCTGCTGTTGTTGTTGGTGTTGTTGTTGCTGAACCGTGAGGAAGAGCTGCAGGGAGGTATTGGGAGGTCCTAAACTTCCTAACGGTGCCATACAATCACATTCTGGTGCAACGAAGAGTCAGAATTAATGGAAACGTGTCCTTAACTGACATAGACTAAGAATAACTAGCAAGATGTCCTATAGTTGTCTTACATGAGATGCGGTGAACCTGGGTGCGACATTTAATGGGGAAATAGGGGGAGGTCGGGTCTACAGAGTGTTGTTTACAGAAAATGGGACTAGGGAATGGGGGATTGGGGATAGTTGGGAAGTATTGAGGAAATAGGGGAATATTTACAAGCGGATATGGATGGATGCAAATCCCATATCCGCAACAATATATATATATATATATATATATATATATATATATATATATATATATATATATATAAAGCAGTAAAGTATGTTTGTTTGTCCTCTTATAACTCGAGAACTACTCATCGCAGAGAAAAACCAAAGGAATATTCGGAATCAGTACGTCTCAGAGCAACTACAGCACACCTTAAATTTTAAAAAACTTCGGGTTTTAAAATTAGCATATTAGCGCAGAAGCACTAGCAGAAGAGGGAGGGAATTGAAGGGAGGGAGCGCAGCGCTCCCTCTAGCGCTTCTGTTAGCGTAATTAGCGTATTTCGGAACGTTAATTTTTTCAACTTCATCATTCGGAATCAGTACGTCCCAGAGACGTTCAGTACGTCCCAGGGGAGGGAGGGGGGAGGGGGAAGAGGGGGAAGGGGGGGGGGGGGGGGGAGGGGGAGGGGAATGGGGGGAGGGGAATGGGGAGGGGGGAGGGGAAGGGGGAGGGGGGAGGGGCCCTTCTTCCCCCGGGCACCCCCCACACCCTCCCCTCTTCCCCTCTTCCCCTCCCCCTCCCCCCCTTCCCCCCTCCCCCCCTCCCCCCTTTCCCCCTCCCCCCTCCCCCCTGTTCCCCTCCCCTCCTCTTCCCCCTCCCCTCCTCTTCCCCCTCCCCTCCTCCTCCTCCGCCCGGCAATGCCGGGTACTTCTGCTAGTATATATATATATATATATATATATATATATATATATATATATATATATATATATATATATATATATATATATATATATATATATGTATATATAATGTACAGTAAATATATATACAGTAAATATATAAATATACTAGCTTGGCTTGGCTCGCTGCGCTCACCTCACCACGCGCAGTTACTGAGGAACGGGCTTATTGTAACTGAGGTTAATGACTGTACCTGAGTTGCTGTGTTGTCATGATTTACACCAATCATAATGCAAACAATTATTTTGCACAAATTTATTTGTAGTGTTTGTGATGTTACATTTTTATAAGCAATTTAGGTTGAAAATTTAGTTTGAAAAAAATATATAAAATTCAAAAAAGAACCCTCAGCACATACATAGGGGAGGGGTAGGTGCAGACTGGAAGTTTGGGACGATTACACCTCACCACCACGTAATTCAAAACACCTCACCACCAAGTAATTTAAAACACCTCACAGCCATAAAACACTTAATAAAAACACCTCACTACCACAAAATTAAAAACACCTCACAGCCATAAAACACGTAATAAAAACACCTCACAGCCACGAAATTAAAAACACCTCACCACCACGTCATTTAAAAACACCTCACCACCAAGTAATTCAAAACACCTCACCACCACGTAATTCAAAACACCTCACCACCACGTAATTCAAAACACCTCACGTCCACGTAATTCAAAACACCTCATCACCAACTAATTCAAAACGCCTCACCACCACATAATTAAAAACACCTCACCACCACATAATTATAAATATCTCACCACCACGTAATTCAAAACACCTCACCACCATGTGATTTAAAAACCCCTCACCATCACGTCATTTAAAAACACCTCACCACCACATAATTAAAAATACCTCACCACCACGTGATTCAAAACCACCACATTATTAAAATCACTTCACAACCACGGAAACAAAAGTTTGAGGGAGTCGTTAAGTGACAACACAGACACTGCTCAGATGTGTAGAGTTGCCGAGTTGCCGTTTTGTCATGGGTTAAACCAATTATAATTCAAACAATTATTTTGCATAAATGTATTTGTAATATACGTGATATCGCATTTTATAAACAATTGAAGTTGAAAAAAAAAAAAATTGGAAATTTTTTTCAAAAAAATACGCTTAGGACATACCAACGGGAGAGATATGTGCATACCAGGAGTTTGGTACGATTTCACAACAGTTTGAGAAAGTAGTTCAGTGACAAGACAAGACAAAACAGGCCAACACAACACAGGACAACAGAACACAGGACAGACACTGCACAGATATAAATATATATATAGATATACAGTAAATATATAAATATATATACAATAAATAAATATATATACAGTAAAAAAAACATATATACAGACTTGGCATTTAATATGGAATATTTTTTTTGTGGGGGTGAACTTACTTTTCAAGATGTCTTAGAACCAAAAGTTCATTGGAATTATGTTGAAAGTATTCTAGATTTTGTTAATGTGACCTTTAAAAGAAACAAAAACCACATTTGACATTTCGAAATGAATAAATTGATCCTCGAAAGTGATGTAAACTGATATCGAACTCAATTCATGGACAGTACTGTGTTAAACTTCTGTACGTTTTCCAGAAGTATCTCTTTATTTTGCACATTAGCCAAAATTTTTTTTAACAAAAACAAAAGTTAAATTACGACTGGGATTACGGACAGTAAAATTACAGTTCAGTACTTCGTGTAACCCCCATGAGCATTCAGGGGAGCACGTAAACGTCGAGGCATGCTGTTCACGAGATTTGCCAAGGTTTGGACAGGAATCGCTTGCCATGCAGTGACAATAGTCTGCTGCAATTCACGCACAGAGGTCGGCTGCTGGTCCAAGTGGTCGATTTGACGCGTTAATTCTGCCCACAAGTTCTCTATTGGATTCATATCTGGGGATATGGCAGGCCACTCCATATGCTCTACACTACAGTCAGCAAGAAAATGTTGGATCATGCGAGCACGATGAGGCCGAGCATTGTCATCTTGGAAGACAAAGTTTCCTCGAAAGGCTGCACGAGCAAATGGAAGCAATGTTTCTTCCAGAATGGCCCTGTACTTGAACTGGTTCAGGTTTCCATTCAGAACAACCAGGTCACTTTTGCCCCCTGCATGAAAAGCAGCCCAAACGGTCACCCCACCTCCTCCAGCTTGGACTCTTGGCACTATACAATCTTTGTTGTGGGCTTCATGCACTTGTCTGCGCACTCGGACATCTTGACGATAGACCAGAAATCTAGACTCGTCACTGAAGATCACATGATTCCAGTGTCCTGGCTGCCATTGACGGTGCTCTCAGGCCCACTGAAATTGGCGCTGGCGGTGTTGTCTGGTCAGGCATGGCTTTCTCAGGGGACGCCTGGCACGATAGCCTGCTTGAACCCAGTCGTTCGTTGACTAGCCTTCTGGATACAGGCACATTTGTCAGTTGCTGCCACTCAGCCCTAAGCCGATTAGCTGACTTGGTACAGCCATTGCGGACTAACCGGTGCAGCTGGTGATCATCCCTCCTTGTGGTTCTGCGGGGACGTCCTGGCCTCGGTATTGGAGTAGGGACACCACTCTGAGCATTTCGTTTCAGGATCTTTGACACCTGACCTTGAGTGATGTCATACTGCCGAGCAATAGCACGCTGTTTCATGCCGTAATTTCGTAAAGCCACCACTGCATGACAAACAGCATTGTCGAGTTGACAGACCATCTCCAGAGGAAGCGGCAATAACTTTTGGAGACGTGCAGCAGTTGTTTTCCACTAATACAGAACGCAACAACCCTTGTATACCCGACTGTGAAGCCAATCATCAAATGCACCTGTCCGTACATTTTGCCACGCCACCTGTGATATAATCCTGTTGTTGACTTCTTGCTGCGACAGACAATCAGTGACATGGTTCTTTTAACAAATAAATCACCAAAGTGTAAAAGAAACTCACCAGATTGATATACTGAGTTAAGAAAGTAAATCCAAGTCAAGAAAAAAAAATATTCCATATTAAATGCCAAGTCTGTATATATATATATATATATATATAGAGTAAAAAAAAACCCATATATATATATATATCTTCTCTTCTGTCTTCTCTTTATTTATTTTTATATGTATGTATATACAGTATATATATATATATATATCTATATATATATATATATATATATATATATATATATATATATATATATATATATATATATGTGTGTATATATATATATGTGTGTATATATATATATATATGTGTGTATATATATATATAATAAATAAACATAATATATATATATATAAACAAAAAAAAACATTTATTTATATATATATATATATGTATATATATATATATATATATATATATATAAATGTTTTTTTTTTTTTTTTTTTTTTTTTTTTTAATAATATTATAAAATAAAGTGTTTGTTTGTTTGTCTGCGCAAGCTAATCTCCTGAACGGTGAAAGATAGGAGGAAACCTCTAAAACAAAAAATGTTGGGACGGGCCCCGGGAAGGTTTTAGGCTAGGTGGCGAGGCCGCATCGGCCAGGCTGGGCCCATTTCACAATTAAAAGCTGAGCTGAATTATAGTAGTCAATCTTCTACGGCCGCGAGTAAAATCTGAATTATAGTCGTAAATTCATTCAAAAATAATCCGGGCAACGCCGCGTGCTTTCAGCTAGTATATATATTGTTACGGGACCGCGGCGAGGATGTTGTTTGCCAAGCGGATGGCCGCCGCGCCCGAACAGTTACCCCGACTAACCCGATTCCTGAACGTTGGCCGAATCGCGCCACAGATATTCAATATTGGGAAAAGACAAAGACGAAGGGTGTGAAGAAGAAGAACACCAAAGCAAAAAGGTTGGAAATGCTACTATATTTATTCCTACTATTTACACAATCAAAGAAACCAAGGAGAAGGAAGGATAATAAAATAAAAACAGAAGAAGAAGAAGCGGACACAGTGAAACTTAGCTTATCTATGGCAGTCTTACTTAGAACCCTGGACAGAACAAACGAAAGACGGACTCACACGAATTGGGAATTTGCAGGCAGGAAGGATCGGAAGGAGGAATGGCTTGGCGGGGGAGGAAGGTTCAGCGGGGATCGGTCGGGCCGGGAGCGGATAGCCGCCGTCAATACCCGAGCTGGGATCGCCAAACAGCCGCGGTTCCAAACTGCACAGCGAAGCCCCTCCGGTGCACCGTGCGCTCTCCAAAGCTGCTCCTTAGAACTCTCTTGCGCTTGGCACTGCACACTCAACACTTGCCCTACTTGGCACTTCGACTTCGCCGCTCTGACTCGCTTGCACTTGATCGTCGCACGTATCTCTGCATGTTTCTCTTTGGACGTATATCTTAGGACGTATCTCTCTCAGGACGTACCTCTCTTCCTCTCTTGCTTTGCCCTCGTGCGCACTTCTTTCCCACGGCTTCCGCGCGCGCTCTTTATAACGCCGCGGGCAAATCAAGCCGCCGGCCTCTAGAACACGCCCATCGGTGAGCTCGCCTCGGCCCTGATTGGTCGGCACGGCCCTCTGGCTCCGCCTTTGATGATGATGGGCGGCACGCCCAGGATTCGGCAGCTCCTCCCCCTTCTTCTCCGAGCCGACCTCGTGGCGAATGGAGTCGCGGAGGGAACAGTTGGCAATTATTGGAAGGGGATTGTGAAGGGAATCTACTCTTATTTCACTTGGTGGAATGGAGTATTTAAATTAATGGAAGACACGGCCTTACACTAATACACATAATAAGGATATAACTACCGAACCGGGATATATGGTGTCCTTCGTGTATGTTTTATGGAATTAACTACGGGAACGCCCTTTGACCTTTATACAACAACAAATGCAGGAAGGAGGGTGACATTTTACAACAACTCATTGCACAACAATAATATAAAAAAAACATTCTCATATCCACAACACTGCACCCTCCTCCTCTTAGGCACGGCCCGGGCCTATTACTTTAGCTTTTAGTGTGGCACGTAGGTGTAGTTCCCTCTACATTTAACCTGACCCTGAGTGCGACAGTTTTAAAACATAAATAAATATGTCCCGCTGCTCCATTGCACCCTGCCTAACAGATTCACGCCCACAGCTAACCGAATTGCGGAATTGTCTTCAAACTAAATCACTTACGGTGGGGGCGCATTATTTACAATGACTACTTTATTTACAAAACGCAACCCAGGACCTGTGATCGTTCTTTTGGGGGGGGGGGAGACAGTCTGCCCTGCATCGATGCACCATGAAAGCACCCAAAAACGCACCAAAGCCCTCAAGCACCAATCGGTGCACAGTCACCACAGTTCAATAAAAAATAAAACCAACAAACCCTGCTGGTGGTCTCTTGCTCTTCGGCTCCCTCTGCTGGCTATTGCTATCTTCCTGATGTTGTCATCTTCTTTGCTGGCGGCCTATTTGCAATAATAAAATGCACCCAACGTGTCCATTTTTATTTATTTATGGCCCACAGGGCCGACCAGTGTGGTTCACCTGTGGGGCATAGGTGCCCTGTGACCAAGATCCGCCAGCAAGATCTCAGGCCTTCATGGCCGGTTCCAGCAGAGGGGCCATGCCCCAACCCATGGGGTCCATAAGTGGTGCTCAGCCACAGACATGTGGTCCATAATGTGGTGCATCGATGCAGACAGCTGGTTCTGGGAGTTCCGGGCGCACAATGGCGGACTCCCGCATGCTCCCCTCGGCGCCCAGTGGCGCACAGTCCTCATGTGGGAGACAAAAGGGGGAAAAGACAGATGAGCGAGGGGTAAGGTCACAAGGGTACACATCAATAAGGCAATGCAAGGCGAAGTGCGTACGGAGAGCGAAGTGAGAAAGCCCATCCCTACCGTACGTCACCCCCCCCCCCCCCCGGTCACCTACTCTGCCCTTGCCCTTACCCCATATTTACAAAATCTACACCTTTACAAATTCATCACTACTGTCACGTCTCCCCATATCTCTTCTATACCAAATTCGTTACCACAATCCCTCTAACCAAAATTTGCCATCACCCAATTCATCATCAATCCTCATAAGGAGGAAGAGATGGAACATCAGCACAATGTCACACCCACGTCATGATGCGTCTCACATTCAAAACATCTGCACAATAAAAATAATAAAACATGGCATGGTGTGGAGTTACGTCACCTCAGGTGAGTGGATGTAGATGGTGCGAGGAGACTTCAATCCTAACTATCCTCTAAATGACTTTAACGCACTTTACACTACCCGGGGTCTTTCCCTGCCAAACCATTGGCAATCTTACTCTATGCGGTTTTAAGAACCAAATTCCCATTGACCAAACTGTGGTGCTTCCTCAATTTGGGGTCTCACTCCCCCGTTACAACTCCCTGTGCCCTTGCACAATTTCCGGGCTGAGTCGAGTAGCTCTCAGAGCAGGTCTACCCACCTGCACACCTCCACCACTGTAGTTGCCACCCGAGCTTACCTAGCTCCTCACCCTAACCTGTCTAACTGGGGAAGGCCCCTCCTGGCTCTGTCACCCCTCGGTGCCCTCTGGCACTGGGCTACCCGGGTCCGACCTCCGGATCCTCGGGCCCCATCCACAACAACTCTACCGGCTCCCAGGGCCACCTGCGGCCTCACCTGGCCGACATCCTCACAGTGGTGGAGTGCCCAATCAACTACACACACTAACAGGCCACACGCCCAGCCATTTCCACAACACTAATGCACCCATTCAATCACCATTCTTCCACCACGCACCACAGATGCCAATATCCAACCACAATTTTCCTTGTACCCTCTACCTAACACTTACACTACCCTCCCCGGGTATTCGTGATGGGGTCCATCCTCCTTTCCCCCATCCACACCTTCGCACCATCCACTCCACTCCACAGTTTCCACCATACTCACTCCACGACCATCCATTCCAATACTCCATATACTCCACACTCCATGCCTTCCACACAACCATTCTCCCTACACCTGTCGTTGCACACCTGTACAATCACACCTGGTGCCACCTGCACCCTCCTTCCTTCCTGGACCATTTGGTCAGCACAACTCACATCACTATCACTCACTCAAACACTGCTCAATACACCTGTCCAGTTGCACACCTGTGCAATCACACCTTTTAACCACACACACGGCATCATCTGAACGACCTGTTGCCCTGCTAACTTAGTGCTCCCCGTCTTCCCTTTAAACTAAGCACATACCACGTCATTATCATCCAAACTAATCTACCTGCGTCCCCACTACAGGTATCATTGTCACTACCTAACCTTAACGTTACCTAAGGTCATCTTCTCTAGATCCCTATCATTATCCTAACCCTCCCGGGCTAGTTTTCACTGCCAACCCCCATAAGTCTATTGCTCCTTTGCCCCCGTGGTGTGAGAGATGGCAGAGTTGCCATCCCACCACATCGGGCATCTTTCACTATAAATTTTGCTCATCCAAATTCAACAAATCAAAAATTTGCCAATCATCAGCCAGTCATTCTACCAATCATCAAATTTTGCTTTGCAATTGCGGGTCCAAACCATTATCATCACCCGTCTACTCACTAGATCCTCTCGGTGCGCCAATTCGTTTCCAAAGCTCTGCTTCGTAAAGCCGAGCAATGGATGCGGGTGGTTCGTTGCCAGCGGATGGGTCCGTCCGGCATTCGGTGCAGGGAAGGCGGTCTACTCGGCCCGAGATTCCACGCACCATCGGGGCACGGGACCGTCCGATGCCCCAATCTCGCCCTGCCGGAACGCCTCAACAAAAAGGGGTCGCCATGACGACCCTTTCTACCGGGCCGCCCGCTCCGCCTAGCGGAGCACGGACGCGGCCGGTCACAGCGAGGCCCGGCGTGGATCTCGCACGGCAGTTCTTTCGAAACCGCCGCAGGTCCCCGCGGCACACCTAGCTGCCCGGCACACACCAAGGGCCCGATTCGTCTATACGTCGCTCTAACCGCTAACCCGGTTAGCGTCGATGCTCCATTCGCATGCTTACACCCCGCAGCTCGTTCCTTGCTCATACATCCAGCCGTCTCCATGCTCTTTGTCATTGCACCTTCCCTGACACACCCAGGTACACTCAATCCGCTTACAGACTTGGTCACACACCTGACCACCGCACACCTTTGCACACACTCGTCGTTCGCACACCTCAGCAACACACCTCTTCACGCCCCCTCTTCGGTCACCTCCTCTGTGACAACCACAGGTGTGCTCTCACTTGCACACCCAACCATGTGCCTCATTACCAACTCCAGCATGCATTCCCATACGCGCTCTACCATTCCAGGTGTGCATCCTACCATTCCAGGTGTACATCCTCTCTCACCTGCCACAACCAACTCACGCTCCGTGTCACTCTCACTACTCTCACCTCCACACTCGGTCGCGCACTCACCCTTACTTTTGACAGCGCAGTCTTTCCTCATGCACTCGTCCGTTACACACATTTCTCACGCATCCTCTTGCGTTACACCCTCCGTAACACTCACCACAGGTGTGCATGCTTCCGTTACATCCCTTGTAACACTCCCCACTACGCGCTCCCATGTGCCCCCTCGCACACGCGCTACGACCAACTCACTCTCGACAGCACACTCACTCCTCGGCGCGCACTTTTTCCTCACACACCCCAGAGTCGGACATTCTCGCACACCTCCTCTCTCGTACTCCGTACCTGTCGCACACTTCACCAGCGGCCTCTCACGAACACCCGGATCCAAATCAACCCCCAAGCCAACTGAAGCTTCCCTCACACCATATACATTTCCGCGTATATCGCCACTCACCTTGGTACCTCGTCTCCGTACCTCCTCTGCCACCTGCAAACTCTTTATTTGGTTAGCAAGCACACCATCACGATTTGAGCACCGACCTTGTACATATTCCATCACCTCCTCCTTTATCTCCCTCTTAGTTTCCCTCCGTCTCTTCTTAATTTCAATCACCCCTTCTTCCACCGCCTCTAATTTTTCCTTTACCTCCTTCATTTCCCGGTGCGCCCCCTCTATCTCTTCCTCCAACGCCACTTTAACCGTTTCTATGTGCGTCCTCACCTCTCGGTCCTTCGTCTCCATTACTTCTGTCACCTCTTCCAACCTCTTCGTCAACCCCTCATGTACCATCTGACATTCCTTCTTTGTCGCTATTAATTCGTTCTTGATGTCTTTTTGCGTCGCTTTTAACCCCCCGATTATTGCAGTGTTCTTTTCCACTTGGTCCACGAGTTCCTTTTGTCCCACTGTCAGCTGTTCTACTCCCCTCGTCAGACCCTCTATGCCCCCCTGTAACCTAGCCGTATTATTCCTCACCTCTTTCTCCATACGCTTCTCACCTCGCTTTACCTCCTCGCTCGGTGTTCTCGCCCTGCGAGAACAATGCAGTGCATATTTCCTTTCCACTAAAGATAGTAGTAAAAGTTGTGCTTGCTGTGAAATTGATGGATAAAATTTACACAAACAATCTCTAGCTCCCCGAGACCTCATCGCTTACACCTCGTCGTATCTCCTCCCCCATCTCCTCCATCTCTTTTGTAGATGCCGCCCTCATCTGTCCCAATTCATCCCTCTGAGCATCCAATTTACCTTCTAACCCGATTTTCACCTCCTCTATCTGGTTCCCCATTTGTTTGATTTCCCGGACGGATTGCTCCCCTATCTCCCGCAATTTGCCTTCCATCTTATCTTCTAGCCCCGTTAACCCATTCTTCACCTCTTTTATCCCGTTGTCTAACCCCTCAAATTTATTGTCTAACTTCTCAATTTGGGCACTGGTACCCCTCGCTTCGTCCCTCATTGCCCCCATTTGGCCCTCCAATCGCTCACTATTCCTTTCCATAATTTGTCCCATTTCTCTGCTTTCCGCCCTTGATTTATCCCCTTGCAGGTTCAGGGACGCCTGCATTTGTGCCATAAATTGCTCCATGAGGGCCTGCATTTGGGCCATCCCTCCCACTTGTGCAGCGGGTGCTGCCGCCGTAGCCATGTGCGAGGCGCCATTTTGTGTCCCTTCAACCACGTGCGCGAGGGCGCCATTTTGTGCACCTGACACCTCCTCAACCACCTCCTCATTGTTCTCCTCCCTCTGATCCTGGGTTACCCCTAACCCCTCTTCTAGTTCCCCCACCTGCATCCCTTCGCCTTGACTAGCCATGGCACGATTTCAAATTTCGGATTTTTCTAAAACAAAACAAAACAATTTCGGCCGCTTGTAATTTTGAGCGCAGTAAGCGCGCTTCGGGTCCAATCTCGCTCCCGACACCAATTGTTACGGGACCGCGGCGAGGATGTTGTTTGCCGAGTGGATGGCCGCCGCGCCCGAACAGTTACCCCGACTAACCCGATTCCTGAACGTTGGCCGAATCGCGCCACAGATATTCAATATTGGGAAAAGACAAAGACGAAGGGTGTGAAGAAGAAGAACACCAAAGCAAAAAGGTTGGAAATGCTACTATATTTATTCCTACTATTTACACAATCAAAGAAACCAAGGAGAAGGAAGGATAATAAAATAAAAACAGAAGAAGAAGAAGCGGACACAGTGAAACTTAGCTTATCTATGGCAGTCTTACTTCGAACCCTGGACAGAACAAACGAAAGACGGACTCACACGGATTGGGAATTTGCAGGCAGGAAGGATCGGAAGGAGGAATGGCTTGGCGGGGGAGGAAGGTTCAGCGGGGATCGGTCGGGCCGGGAGCGGATAGCCGCCGTCAATACCCGAACTGGGATCGCCAAACAGCCGCGGTTCCAAACTGCACGGCGAAGCCCCTCCGGTGCACCGTGCGCTCTCCAAAGCTGCTCCTTAGAACTCTCTTGCGCTTGGCACTGCCCACTCGGCACTTGCCCTACTTGGCACTTCGCACTTCGCCGCTCTGACTCGCTTGCACTTGATCGTCGCACGTATCTCTGCATGTATCTCTTTGGATGTATATCTTAGGACGTATCTCTCTCAGGACGTACCTCTCTTCCTCTCTTGCTTCGCCCTCGTGCGCACTTCTTTCCCACGGCTTCCGCGCACGCTCTTTATAACGCCGCGGGCAAATCAAGCCGCCGGCCTCTAGAACACGCCCATCGGTGAGCTCGCCTCGGCCCTGATTGGTCGGCACGGCCCTCTGGCTCCGCCCTTGATGACGATGGGCGGCACGCCCAGGATTCGGCAGCTCCTCCCCCTTCTTCTCCGAGCCGACCTCGTGGCGAATGGAGTCGCGGAGGGAACAGTTGGCAATTGTTGGAAGGGGAATGTGAAGGGAATCTACTCTTATTTCACTTGGTGCAATGGAGTATTTAAATTAATGGAAGACACGGCCTTACACTAATACACATAATAAGGATATAACTACCGAACCGGGATATATGGTGTCCTTCGTGTATGTTTTATGGAATTAACTACGTGAACGCCCTTTGACCTTTATACAACAACAAATGCAGGAAGGAGGGTGACATTTTACAACAACTCATTACACAACAATAATAAAAAAACAACATTCTCATATCTACAACAATATATATATATATATATATATATATATATATATATATATATATATATATCTATATATCTATATACATACATATATATACATATATACTGTATATACAGTGCATTCAGAAAGTATTCAGACCCCTTCAATTTTTTGAAGACCCCAGTCTTATAGCCCCTCCCAGAGTCCCACCAGAATATTCCAAGCCCGGCTGCCATTGTTAGCCACTCCCTTGAGCGTTCATTGGCTGCCTGCCGCTTACCGGCCACTCCCCTGCAGCTCCTCCTTCAGGCCTGCCAGACCTTTTCTCGGCTCTAGCACATGGCATTCTAGCCCAATTGAGGCCTACACTTACTGGCCTGCTCAATGCATACTAACACAGGAAAGGAGACTATGCTTAACATTTAATAAGAGATAACTGAACTAAGCGAGGCTACATGTTGTGGTGCAACTCACTACGAGAGGGGTTATCCTTTATTCTCAAAACTGCAACGATATATATACATATATATATATATATATATATATATATATATATATATATATATATATATATATATATATATATATATATATATATAGTTACGGAACCCAACGTCGGCCTCTTTCCCCCTTATCGAGGGGGGATTAATCCCCTCGTCTATGACTGACCGACGTGGTCCTCGAAGTTACAACGTCCTTACCGGACCGACGGTAGGTAGGGTCCGTAGGCCTAGGGGTTCGCTGCTTACCTAAGTACTACTGCCAGCCGGGAACGAGGGAATAACTTCTGCTCGAACCACGGTTTTAGTTGGATTAATTGCCGAGCGGTTTTAGCAACCCGGAGTTCGAGCCATTAACAAACACTAGACCCGATTCCTATGCATTGGCCGAATCGCGCCACGTACACTCAATCTGGAAATCACGAAGACGACCGGACGAGAATGAAAAAGGCAAAAGTAGGAAGAACAGATATTTATTAATTATTATTTACACAAACAAAGAAAAGGAGCAAAAGAATAAAATAAAGCAATGTACAGGGAAATGGAAGGAGCAGAAGGACACAGAGCAATTCTAGCTTACCTATACAGTCTTACTTATACCCGGGACAGAACAAACAAAGACAGACTCACACGGTGGGAAATTGCAGATTGGATTTGATGCCGGTAGGACGGGGCACGGTCCAGAGAGATCGCGGCAAGAAGGTCTCGGGGCTAGTGGCGCGATGATGGTCTCTCCCGCATCGATTCCAGTCAGCAGGGCCCACAGAGGACACGAGGTGGCGCAAGCTCCAGCGCAAGGGGGGCAGCACGGCGAGGCAGTAGGCGCACGAGACCATTCGTGTTCGTCTCTCTCCTATAAAAAAAACCCGCGCGTCCCCTTTTATTACGTGCTTTTGGGATTCACCCATGTGCCTGTTGGAAACGCCCCTCGGTCAGCTCGCCTCGGCCTTGATTGGTCGCGAGGGCTCACCGATCCCGCCCCCTTGATGAGGCGTTGGCAAAGCCATGCCTTGTCCCTCGCGCTTGGCTGACTCCTCCCTCCCCCCCCCCCCCGATGATGAGGCGGGGCCACGCCCTTCTTCTCCGAGTTAGAGCACCTGCAATGGCGTCTTTGGCAAGAGAGGAAAATGGGCCTACGCTTATTTAATTGATGCAACGCAATGAATTTGTGGACCACAGAGCCTTATACTGACATTTACTAAGGACATACCTACCGAGGGAAACCTATGATTTGCTACGTGTGTGCGATGGCCTAACTAAGGACGACCTTTGATCTTTACAATTGGAGGTATTTACAAGAAATATTTACAGCACACAAAAGGGTATATATTATATAACAATTACATAACAATGACCATATGCGCGTTCTCTCAATAAATTACGCCAAGACAATGATCGCAATGTGATAGTCACCCGTCGAAAATATGGACCGACGTCATAAAACGCTAATGCGCATTTACGACATTTTCACTCAATTCTGCTCTTCCAAAGAGCATTTTTGCACGTAGGCCTATTAACTGCATTGTATAAATGGCCTCAATTAAAGTGTATTTGACTTGTCAATGTAATGCTGATTTACGGCCTAGGCAGCGTGCTGAGAGCTACAACCATACTTTGTATCAATTACGAATGGCGCGTTGTTGTGTAATTAGCTACGAATGGCGCAAATCTACAGATACCAGGATGTTGGGAGCTGGGAGACTGGTGAGGGCCGAGGGGGTATGAGTTTTGAAGCTCTGGGTCGCTGGAAGTCGTGCAAGGCGGATGCCCGTGGGTTCTCGTCGCCGTTAAGGGATTTATAGAAGCGCAATACATCAACACGTCAATGCATCACTCGCTGTCTCTTGCGGAGCGATACCAGTGGCTGCATCAATCTCGCGGCCTACTGTGAGTGTGGCTGAGCGATGGCGCTGCCCGGTACTTAATCAGAGCTTGGGAAATTACACAAAAAACCACCCTGCTCACGGTGCCCTTTGGCCCATGGCTGCTGATCCGCAAAGTCCGAGTTCCAACCGATACCGCATGCAAAGGACGACCGTCGTCAACGATTCCCGAATGCTTAAATTGGATATGAAGGGACACCTGCACCTGATTGTACATCGGATTTTTAATTATCGAGAAGAAAATAAGCTGTTCCTCCCATGCCACGGACAAAGGTCACGGTGTGGGTTTTCAGATACCAATTTCTCCCTACTCTGCATAATTTCACCTGTGCACAGTGTCTTTACATTACAGAAGGTGAATGTAGGCCAAATTATCTGATAATATGTATCCCAAGGAATAGTGCAGTGTAATGATGGCAACTCGGGCTTGCTTGGATCCACTTTCGCAATGCTGCTCCTTTCATTTGGACTCCTTGAAAGTTCAGGATTTTGAATGGAGCCTCGAGGAGCAGATGCCTTACCTTGTCCTCAAACAATAAAACCACATCCTTATGTACTGCGATTACTCCCTTACAACTTACTGCGAGCGGAGTGGTTTCGCTGCTACGCGCTGCCTCGTCCTGCATCCAAATCCACGCCTCAACCTGTCGGGTGCCACCACGAGAAACGGATACCACTCCCACTAAGCTCGGCATGATGGCGGAACTTGCAGTAAATATCATCACACTTCCTTTGTATTAGCATCGATATTTTGATTCATAGTGTGAGGCACGACGCGGATGGTGCTGACCATTTTTGATTTTCGGCAAAGGGTATAAGGCCCAAAACGTCAGTGTATTGTGATATTTTACAGGGAATAACTTCAACCATGTTATTCTGGTGTTTTTATTCTCCTGTGCCATCAACGCAAACCGCTCGTTCTTTGCTGGAATTAGCAACCATATAGTGTGCATAAGGGACTGCTTGATAAAACAGTAATGGGAGATGAAATAATACTATATATGCGATTTCCATTCCACCAGTACATTCGGCGCTTGTAGTTTTCACGTTTTGTAGGGACTAGGGAAATGTCTTAAAATTTATATATATAATCAATTTATATATATAATCAATTTATATATATATATATTGTAACGAATGTGGAAACGTTACAATGTGAACGTTACAAAAGTATGGTAACATCCTCGTAATGTAAATAATGGTCGCAGCCGTCCTAGTTAATTCCATGAAACTTACACGCAGGTCACGATATATCTTTTAAATAGGGTATTTCCTTATTCCATGTAGGCTAAATATGTGTTTCCCACTAGATTGACTTTGCATTGTATCAAACAAAATAAGCGTAGGCCCTTCCAATTTCCCCAAAACCTCCTTTCCAATTGCCTTCCGCATATTGGGCGGTTTTCTTCAACCACCATTGGCCACGAGGTAGGGTTGGGGAAGAAAGGCGTGTCTCCACCTCGTCATAAGGGGGGAGGAGTGAGCCAGCCCTAACAGCCAATCAACACCGCGGTGAGCGACCCGGTAGGCGTGCCCTCGGAGCCGGCGGCTTGATTTCGCCCGAGGTGATAAAAGCGACTGTAAGGGACTGCTTTATGAGAGGCCTTGAGAGATGACCCTGGGAGATGAGCAAAGAGGCTGCACCAAGAGGAGCGGTGAGATGCGAAACGCTCCAAGCCAAAGAGGAGAGGTACTCGGCAAGGAAACCAGCTTTGGAGAGACGCGCTGAAAGGAGGGGGACGGCTCCACCCCAAGAAGAGGAGCAGGTGTGCCGGACCAGCGCGTGACGTCTACCGCAGCGGATACACGGCGGAGGGTTTCCCGCCAAAACCGCGAGGAATTGCGAGCTGCGGCCTCCCGACTTTGCCTCCCTCTCAAGCAATCCACCTCAAGCCCTACCTGCCTGCAATATCCCCTGTGTAAGTGTGAACGTCCTGTCCTGCTCGTTGTCTTGGGGCTAAGTAAAAATGAATAGTGTAAGTTAACGATTCGCTGTGTTACTGCTTTTTCCATCCATTGCTGTGTGTGTATAATAAATCTGTTCTTCCTCCGTATTCTTCTTCTTCTTCTTTTTCATTCTCTTTCGGTCGCTTTAGAGGTTTCCCGATTGAATATCTGTGGGGCGATCTGGTCAACGTCGGGTGGAATCGGGTTCTAATCGGGGAGTAACTGTTCGGACGCGGTTAAATACACCACCGCTCGGTCAATATAACATCTAAAACCCGCGTCTGTAACAATTGGTGTCGAGGAGTTGGATTCGGACCTGGGACTAAATTTGTTAGGCCCAAATTTTGGAACACCAATTGTACTATTAGATTAACAATTGGTGTCGAGGAGGGAGATCGGACCCGAAATCGGACCCGAAGCGCGCTTAACGCGCTCAAAATTACAAGCTGCCGAATTTTATTTTGTTTTATAAAACCCGAATTTTGAGATCGCGCCATGGACAATCAAGGCGATCGGATGTCGGTGGGGGAAATAGACGGGTTAGGGGTAACCCAGGACTTAGGGAAAGAAAGGGAGGAGGGGAGCAATGAGGAGGCGGTTGAGGGAGTATCAGACGCACAAAATGGCGCCTCGCACATAGCTACGGCGGCCGCACCCGCTGCACAAGTGGGAGGGATGGCCCAAATGCAGGCCCTCATGGAGCAATTTATGATGCAAATGACGGCCCTTATGGAAAATAATAGTGAGCAAATAGGGGTAATGGGGAACCGGATGGCTGCTCGGGGTGAGCGATTAGAGGGCCAAATGGGGGTAATGAGGGACGAAGCGAGGGGTACCGGTGAGGGGTTAGACAAGAAATTTGGGAAGTTAGACAATAATTTTGAGGAGTTAGACAAGAAATTTGGGAAGTTAGACAATAATTTTGAGGGGTTAGACAACGGGATAAAAGAGGTGAGAAATGGGTTAATGGGGGTAGAAAACAGAATGGCCGCTCAAGAGAATCAAATGGAAGGGATGCAAAAGGGGTTAGAGGGGTTAGAAAACAGGATGGAAGGCAAATTGCGGGAGATAGGGGAACAATCTGCCAGGGAAATCAAACAAATGGGAGAGCAGATAGAGGAGGTGAAAATCGGGGTAGAAACCAAACTGGATGCTCAGAGGGATGAATTGGGACAGATGAGGGTGGCATCTACAAAAGAGATGGAGGAAATACGACGAGGGGTGAGTGAGGAGGTTTCGGGGCTACGCGAGGAGGTAAAGCGAGGTGAGAAGCGTATGGAGAAAGAGGTGAGAAATAATACGGCTAAGTTACAGGGGGGAATAGAAGATCTGACGGAGGAGTTGGAACAGCTGACAGAGGGACAAAAAGAACTAGTGGAGCAGGTTCAAAAGAACACTGCGGTACTAGGAGGGTTAAAGGCGACACAAAAAGAAATTAAAAACGAATTAATAGCGACACAGAAGCAATGTCAGATGGTACGTGAGGAACTGACAATGAGGGTGGACGAGGTGACAGAGATAATGGAGACAAAGGACCGGCAGGTGAGGATGCACATAGAGACGGTCACGGTAGCCTTAGAGGACGAACTTGAGGAGACGCACCGAGAAATAAAAGAGGTTAAACAAAAATTAGAGGAAGTGGAAGAAGAGGTGAGTGAAATTAAGAAGAGACGGACAGAAACTAAGAGAGAAATAAAGGAGGAGATAGCGGAATATGTACAAGGTCGGTGCTCAACTCATAATGTGATGCTCACTAACCAAATAAAGAGTTTGCAGGTGGCAAAGGAGGTGCGGAGACAAGGTACGGAGGTGAGTGGCAATGTATATGATGTGAGGAAAGCTTCAGTCGGTTTGGGGATTGGTTTGGATCCGGGTGTTCGTGAGAGGCCGTTGGTGAAGTGTGCGACAGGTCAGGTGTGCGAAAAAAGAGGTGTGCGAAATGTCCGACCATGGGGTGTGTGAGGAAAAAGTGCACGCCGAGGAGTGAGTGTGCCATCAAGAGTGAGTTGGTCGAAGCGCGTGTGCGAGGGGGTACATGGAAGCGCGGTGTGGTGAGTGTTACGGAGGAAGTAACGAAAAAGTGTGCGCGGGAGGATGCACGAGAAAGGTGTGTAACGGACGGGTGCATGAGGAAAGAGTGTGCTGTCGAGAGTAAGGGTGAGTGCGCTGTCAAGAATGGAGGTGAGAGTAGTGAGAGTGACACGGAGCGTGAGTTGGTTATGACAGGTGAGCGAGGGTGTACACCTGGAATGGAAGGATGCACACCTGGAATGGTAGAGCGTGAGTGGGAATGCACGCTGGAATTGGTAGTGAGGCACGTGGTTGGGTGTGCGGGTGAGAGCACACCTGTGGTTGTCACAGAGGAGGTGACAGAGGAGGGGGCGCGAAGAGGTGTGTTGGTGAGGTGCGCGAGCGACGAATGTGTGCCAAGGTGTTCGGTGGTCAGGTGTGTGACCAAGTCGGTGAGCGGAATGAGGGTACCTGGGTGTGTAAGGAAAGGTATGAGCAAGCAAGGGGTAGCGTATGCATGTAAGCATCCAGGTGAAACATCGACGGTAAACGCAGTAGCGGTTAGAGCGACTTATAGCCGAATCGGGCCCTCGGTGCGCGTCGGGCAGCTTCGCGTGCCGCGAGGACCAGCGGGGATACGAACCACGGCGGTTTCGAAAGAACCGCCGTACGCGATCCACGCTGTGCCTCGCTTGGAACGGCCGCGTCCGGGCTCCACTAGGCGGAGCGGGCAGCTCGATAGGAAGGGTCGTCATGGCGACCACTTTTTGTTGAGACGTGCCGGCAGGTCGAGATCGGGACATTGGATGGCTCCACGCCGAGGTGGTGCGTGGGATCTCGGCCCGGGTAAGCTCCCGCCCCTGCCGCGAATGCGGGACGCATCCAGCCGCCGGCACAAAAGAATCCGCGTTCATTGCTCGGCTGTACGAAGCCGGGCTGTAGATGTGAATTGGCGCACCGAGAGGATGTAATAAGTAGACGGGTGATGGTGATAGTGATAGTGATTTATACGAAATTTAGAAAAGTGAGTAGAATTGGCGGTAAATGGAAAATTTTTGAATTGGTTGGAATCTGGACGAACAAAATTGATAGTGAAAGACCCCCGATGTGGTGGGATGGCAAATCCACCATCCCTCACAGTGGGGGCAAATGCGCAATAGTTTATGGGGTGGCTATGACAACCGAGCCAGGGAGGGCTTGGATAATTGTAGGGATCTAGCGAAGATGACATTAAGTAACGTTAAGTTTAGTTAGTGACTGATACCTGTAGTGGGGACGCAGGTAGATTAGTGTGGATTATAATGACGTGGGAGCGCAATAGTTTAAAGGGACGACTGGGAAGCGCAAGTTTCAGAGGGGAGTAGTTAGCTGAGATGATGCCGTGTGTGTGAGGATTGAACAGGTGAGAATGGAACAGGTGTGATTGCACAGGTGTGCAACTGAACAGGTGTGTGGAGCAGTGTATGAGGGAGTAGTGGTGATTGCGTGTTGTGTTGACCAAATGGTCCAGGAAGAAAGGAGGGTGCAGGTGGCACCAGGTGTGAGGGCACAGGTGTGCAACAACAGGTGTATGTGGCTGTGTGGAATAAATGGTAGTGGGGAATATCTGGAGTATTGGAATGGATGGTCGTGGAGTGAGAATGGTGGAAATTGTGGAGTGGAGTGGATGGTGCGAAGGTGTGAATGGGGGAAGAGTGGACCCCCATCACGGATACCCGGGGCGGGTAGTGTAAGTGTTAGGTAGAGGGTACAGGTAAATTGTGGTTGGATATTGGCATCTGTGGTGCGGGTGGCAGAATGGTATGTGGATGGGTGCATTAGTGTTGTGGAAATGGCTGGGCGTGTTGCCTGTTAGTGTGTGTAGTTGGTTTGGGCACTCCACCACTGTGAGGATGTCGGCCAGGTGAGGCCGCAGGTGGGCTCTGGGAGCCGGTAGTAGTTGTTGTGGATGGGGCCCGAGGATCCGGAGGACGGACCCGGGTAGCCCAGTGCCAGAGGGCACCATGGGGTGACAGAGCCAGGAGCGGGGCTGTCCCCAGTTAGTTAGGTTAGGGTGAGGAGCTAGGTAAGCTCGGGTGGCAACTACAGTGGTGGAGGTGTGCAGGTGGGTAGACCTGTTGGGAGAGCTAGACGTCGCAGCCCAGAAATTGTGCGAGAGCACCGGGAGATGAATCGGGGGAGTGAGACCCCAAATTGAGAGGCACCACAGTTTGGTCAATGGGAATTGGTTTTTAGAACCCATAGTGTAAGTTGGCCAATGGATTGGCAGGGAGAGACCCCGGGTAGTGTAAAGTGTGTTAAAGTCATTTAGAGGATAGTTAGGATGAAGGATCTCCTCGCACCATCTGCATCCACTCACCTGAGGTGACAGGTACTCCACACCATGCCATGTTTTGATTATTTTTTATGATGCAAATGTTTGGATTGTGAGACGCATCATGACGTGGGTGTGACATTGTGCGTAATTCCATCTCTCCCTCCTTATGAGGATTGATGATGAATTGGTGATGGCAAATTTTGAAGTAGAGGGATTGTGGTGACGAATTTGGTATAGGGGAAATATGGGGAAGACGTGACAGTAGTGACGAATTGGTAATGTGTAGATTTTGTACATATGGGGTAAGGGCAAGGGCAAGGGTAGGGTAGGTGACCGGGGGGTGATGTACGGTAGGGACGAGCTTTCTCACTTCGCCCTCCGTACGCATTTCACCTTGCATTGCCTTATTGACGTGTACCCTTGTGACCTTACCCCTTGCTCAATTGTCTTTCTTTTGTCTCCCACATGACCTGTGCGCCATTGGGTGCCGATGGGAGCGTGCGTGAGGTGGCCATTGTGCGCCCGAGATTCCCAGAACCAGCATGCATTGCGTTGATATGGACCGCTGTTCTGCGGCCAAGTACCACTTGATGGACCCCAGGTTCTGGGGCAGGGCACCTCTGTTGGAGACCGGCCATAGTGGCCAGGGAATCTTGCTTGCGGACCTCGGTAAGGTGGCACCTATGCCAAACAGGTGGACCACCCTTAGTTGGCCCCTGAGGCCCTAAATAAAAAACGAACACAAGTTGTGCTTTTTAAAAATATTTCCAAGTAGGCCGCATGAAGCCAGAAGACGTCGGGAAGAACATCGGCCCAGCAGAGAAAGAGAAGACCACCACCAGTTGTTTTGTTGTGTTTATTAAGAACCATGGTGACTGCGCACCGAGTGGTGCTTTTGGTGCTTTGTGGTGCTTGTGGTGCTTTTGGTGCTTTTGGGTGCTTTGGTGGTATTGGTACTGGTGCATCGATGCAATGCGTGCTGTCTCCTCCCTCCCAACAGGAATTTCTTTCTCTTGTTCCCTAAAAAGAAAAAAAAAGAAAAAAAAACACAGGTCCTGGGTTGCGTTGTAAATAAGAAATCACGTCATTGTAAATAATGCTCCCCACCGTAAATGTATAGTTTGAGAATAATTCCGTAATTCGGTTAGCTGTGGGCTTGAGTCTGTTAGACAGGGTGCAATGCAATAGGGGGACATACTTATTTGTGTTTTAAAATTGTCACACTCAGGGTCAGGTTAATTGTAGAGGGAATTACACCTACGTGTCACACTAAGTTAAAGTTTAGTAGGCCCGAGCACGGGCCTGAAGAAAGGAGGGTGCAGTGTAACGAATGTGGAAACGTTACAATGTGAACGTTACAAAAGTATGGTAACATCCTCGTAATGTAAATAATGGTCGCAGCCGTCCTAGTTCATTCCATGAAACTTACACGCAGGTCACGATATATCTTTTAAATAGGGTATTTCCTTATTCCATGTAGGCTAAATATGTGTTTCCCACTAGATTGACTTTGCATTGTATCAAACAAAATAAGCGTAGGCCCTTCCAATTTCCCCAAAACCTCCTTTCCAATTGCCTTCCGCATTTTGGGCGGTTTTCTTCAACCACCATTGGCCACGAGTTAGGGTTGGGGAAGAAAGGCATGTCTCCACCTCGTCATAAGGGGGGAGGAGTGAGCCAGCCCTAACAGCCAATCAACACCGCGGTGAGCGACCCGGTAGGCGTGCCCTCGGAGCCGGCGGCTTGATTTCGCCCGAGGTGATAAAAGCGACTGTAAGGGACTGCTTTATGAGAGGCCTTGAGAGATGACCCTGGGAGATGAGCAAAGAGGCTGCACCAAGAGGAGCGGTGAGATGCGAAACGCTCCAAGCCAAAGAGGAGAGGTACTCGGCAAGGAAACCAGCTTTGGAGAGACGCGCTGAAAGGAGGGGGACGGCTCCACCCCAAGAAGAGGACCAGGTGTGCCGGACCAGCGCGTGACGTCTACCGCAGCGGATACACGACGGAGGGTTTCCCGCCAAAACCGCGAGGAATTGCGAGCTGCGGCCTCCCGACTTTGCCTCCCTCTCAAGCAATCCACCTCAAGCCCTACCTGCCTGCAATATCCCCTGTGTAAGTGTGAATGTCCTGTCCTGCTCGTTGTCTTGGGGCTAAGTAAAAATGAATAGTGTAAGTTAACGATTCGCTGTGTTACTGCTTTTTCCATCCATTGTTGTGTGTGTATAATAAATCTGTTCTTCCTCCGTATTCTTCTTCTTCTTCTTTTTCATTCTCTTTCGGTCGCTTTAGAGGTTTCCCGATTGAATATCTGTGGGGCGATCTGGTCAACGTCGGGTGGAATCGGGTTCTAATCGGGGAGTAACTGTTCGGACGCGGTTAAATACACCACCACTCGGTCAATATAACATCTAAAACCCGCGTCTGTAACAATATATATATATATATATATATATATATATATATATATATATATATATATATATATATGGAGGATATATAAAAGAAAGGGACCTTGTGAGCCCGAGGCCTAAATTCCCTTCTATCATTATATGAACAAGCGATATGACTAAATGCTGAGAAAAAGGAAGAATAAGAAACATTACAGAAAATGTATTACAACCAAATAATACGGAACATTGAGAGGTCACTGGCAGAGTACCTGCTCTACGGGCGACCTCTCTATATGTTCTTCTGACACATACCTTTATTTGGGTGGTGTATAGGCGACTGACAGCTCCCTCAATCGCTCCCGAGGATTCAAAAAAATAACCCGTATTACATGAATGAAGCAAAAACATGCCTCCTGCTTATAATTCAAAACAGCTCACTACTCTGGTAAACGTGGGGACAGGAGCACTGCACTGTAATTGTAAAGAGAAGGACTTGTAATACCCTCCCCCACATGGAGGTGGTATTACACAATACACATTTACATAGAGAATTTGCATCCCATTTCGCCCCCCCCCCCACACCCGAAGACCACCAGCAAAGAAAAAAACCCACCCCTGTACACCAAATGGCTCATACTGATCCTCTGCAGCAAGTCTGGTTGAAATCAAACAAACAAACAAACAAACACTGGTCCATGAATTATAGCAAGGAGATGCACGTCTACGCCAATTGAGAATATGATATGGCTGCCTCTACAGACAGTGTGAAACTCACCAGAGTTGAAAAATGGAGGGAATGAGAAGGGTTGGGGAGACAAGGGAGTGTTGGGAAGAAAAAGGTCGGTGTGTTCGGAAGGAAAGTGAGAAATGTGAGAGGAAGTTGGGAGGATATCTATTTTAAATACACAAATTGTGTGTGTGAAACATGTTTTTGGTGGAGTTCTACTGGAGCTTTCTGATGTGCAATGTGACACACCAAAATGATCGTCATGACCTCCTGAGTTGATTAGGCTAATGAATTACAACGAATCCGGAAGGATTCCCATGTTTCTAAACACGCACGATGTTAGGGTGTATCGAGCAGCTTAATACGTCCTTCCATGGCATGGCATTTGTTACGGGGTCCTCCCCTATCCCCTGGTCTCGGAAAACCTCCGAACCCCGAGAGGGTCCCCGGCAGAAAGATATGTTATCCTTGGTTGAAATTAATCAATAATGAAACCCTCAATGAAACCATCAAATGAAACAATCAAAGCAATAATGAAACCACACCAAGGGTTATGAACAAACAATAATATATTATAAATCACACCGGAATCACGACACAAATAATAATAGCAATTCACCCGACAATCCTTATCTGAAGATGGTACCACCTAATCTAGTCCTTTACCCAAACTCACGGCACTCCCCCAATGTCTCTGTACCCTTCCAAGGCGAAGTCGATTCAGTGCAGCGATCGTTGGATCAATGTCCGATCAAAATCAATTGAGGCGTGGATGATCGAAGCAACCCAGGTCATGTGGTCCAACACCCAGCAAAATAGCGGTGGAATGGGAAACCTCCCAGACGCGCTCCGACGTACACGTTTGTGGTTCAATCAGCGAGTCTCCTTGTAATCCTCCAAAAGCCACTTTCTGGCACAGCCATCCCCGGCAACCCACCGGGGTATAATGCCCGGCCGACGTGACAAAAACCTTTTCACTGAAGGTAGCGCATGTGGCGAAATGGCAGATGGCTTTCACTCTACCTGGGGCTTTGAGGCAAGGATACTCCGGAACCTCAATGCAGATACCCGACTACCCAGGCTCCACAGCACTCTGGCGATATCACCTATCGCACGAACTTCCCTTCAAGGACGCAAAGTTCACTAGCACTGTACGCTCGACCGCTCGGTCCGGAGCTTCCACAAAAACGTCTTTTCACGATCTCCTGATGCCTCTTCTTCCTCGCTCCCTTTTCTTCTGGGTCACGATCCGATTTCCGGCCACATTTTACCAGGAGCGCTTTTAAAACTTTAACCACAATAACCCTTTCCCTTAAGCCACAATAAGCATAATATCTAGAACCAACAATGATAACAATAACAACCATAATTAGGGCCGAATCCATAACTCTTCCCCCCTTCAAGAAAGAAAGTTTGAACACAGTGAAAACTTTCTTTGTAGGCAAATTCTTGAAACCAACACAAGTAATCAATGTTTCCCCAAAAATAAAGCAACAAAACTTCGAACAACTTACAGAGATTTCCAAAGTTAATTCACTCTGGACAAAGCATCAGCAACGACATTGTCCCTGCCCTTTACATGTTCAATTTCCAAGTTACCCCTGCAAAGCCAAACTCCATCTCATCAACCTCTGATTTTTACTTTTAGTTTCTTTTGAATGAAGGTTAAGGGTTTGATAAAAAAATCCCAAGTCAAGCAAATCGATAGTACTTTTTCTGGGAGGCCGAGCTGAGGGCCAGGTTCCATGGTGGTTGGGTGGTGAGGCCTGGACATATTCACTACCTGGACGCCTTTAGGAACGTGGAGTTCATAGTCCGCGTAGGAAAGTTCACTACATGGACGCCTTTATGAACATGGAGTTCACGGTTAATCCGTGTAGGAAAGTTCACTACATGGACGCCTTTCGGAACGTGGCATTCATGGTTAATCCGTGTAGGAAAGTTCACGACATGGACGCCTTTCGGAACGTGGCGTTCACGGTTAATCCATGAAGGAATCTTGGCTCGGCTGCTCCTCAGCATTCAGTGCTTCCACTCTTTCTAACTTTCCTAACCATCACGGTTGGATCACTTGTCACTGTAGTCACATGAATGGCGGTCTCCTTCTCGGCCACTGCTCTGATAAATCCTTCCTTCGGGAGCTGCCATAACTCTGGAAGCCTCCATAATAATATCGATTGCGGCCACCACCACTACTACTCCGTGGTCCTCCTCTGTAGCCCCCTCGACCCCTAGGAAATGCCTTCCCTACTGTGATGGTCCGACCATCCAACTCCTTGCTATTCAGATCCTTTTCTGCAACTCTGGCGTCCTTTGAGTTTTCAAACGTGACAAAGACAAACCCTCTTGACTTTTGTGTCTCCCTGTATTTTATCAGCAGCACTTCCACAAGCGGTCCATATTTGCTGAAGGCAGACTCCAGAACCTCTTCCTTTGTATTGAAGTTCAGTCCCCTTACAAAGAGCTTGCCAATATTGCCACCATCCCTGACGTGCGTGTGCCGACACTTAGTTTCAGGGTATTTCCTCTTCTCTTCAGGACGCTTCCTACTAGGCTTTTCAGCAAACATCGGGTTACCAGAAACTTGGCCACCGGCCCAATCATTCCCGATAACAAAAGATACTCTTCTACAGGAAGAGTGGCTTGTAAACCGACGTTGACCGGTCCTGACACCAAATCAGACTCCAAATGTATGACATGAAGTGGAGCACTAACACAGCCTCCAATCCCCTGTAAACGAACACTATCCCCAGTTGCCGTCTCCTCGGACAATGGCAAGATGCCTTCAAGCATTAAAGATTGATGTGCTCTTGTGTCCCTCAATATCCTAACAGGTCTCCGGATAGTCGACGCTCCATCCAGTGACACAAACCCCTCTGAAATAAATGGTTGGTAACCCTTTTGAGGGCGATTTCTCACAATGGCCATTGCATTTGGAGTCGTACTAGTCGAACTCCGCTCCTGATTTTCCTTTCCCAGAGCATAACAGTTGGACATCAAGTGTCCAGGTTTATGGCAAAAAGTGAAAGAAGGCCCGGAGGAGAACCACGTGGTCTGCCAAGGCATGGGGGCGGCGGTCTGCCTCGAGCCCCCCGGACGATAGGTCTGTCTTGGAACCACAGTCTTCTGATTTCTAGAAGTCGTGGTGTCAGAGTGGTCCTCATTTTCATCTCGAGGCCGCCCCCATGGATTTTCATTCTCCGCCCCTGATGTACCATAGCTCCCCTGGCTAGGTCTGGGCGAGAAGTTCGGTTTGTGGAACCCCATCCTGTGTGTTAAGGCATAGTCATCTGCCATGGTTGCTGCCTCATACAGCTTTGGTACTTTCCTTTCCTCCAGATGAACTTTAATGTCCTCGTGGACAAACTGTTGGAATTCCTTCACCAGGATCAATTGTCGCAATAGTTCGAAGTCTTTTCCAACTCCTTTTGAATCACACCACCTATCAAACATGGTTTATTTCAATCTGGCAAACTCCACATGGGTCTCACTCTCCCTCCTCTTGGCATTCCGGAATTTTTTTCGGTTAGCTTCCTGGACCAATTCATAGGCTTTGAGAATGTGTTTCTGCAATACCTCATAATCTGCACATTGGTCAATCGGTAAAGCCGAATAAATATCTTGAGCTTTACCCACCAGAACACTTTGCACTAGTATGGACCAGTACTCCTCAGGCCAGTTTAGCAGTCGAGCCACTTTCTCAAAGTGTGGAAAAAACTTGGCTACCTCCTTTTCATTGAAGGGTGGAACCAGCCTCACATGTCTGCCAACATCCTAGGTGTTTTGACTAAGGGGCGAACCAGTCGGCATGGATGGTACCTCTCCCCGTTCTTTCATTACATCCAGCGCCTTGAGTCTAATTTCCTGCTGAAGCGCCATTTCATGATCCCTTAAACTCCCTTTCGGCTTTTCTCTCCTCTGTTTTTTTCTCCTCGAACCTTTCCTGGAGTTCTCTTTCAACTCTCCTTTCCTCTGCTTGTTTCTCTTCTCTTCTCTCTTCTGCTTTCCTTTCCTCTCCTTTTAATCTTTCCTGGAGTCCTCGTTCCTCTGCTTTTAATCTTTCCAGGAGTTCTCGTTCCACTCTCCTTTCCTCTGCTTTTTTGTCTTCTAACCTTTCCTGGAGTTCTCTTTCCTGTTCTGCTCTTTCCTTTTCTGCTTTCCTTTCCTCTGCTTTTAACCTTTCCTGGAGTTCTCGTTCCTGTTCTGCTCTTTCCTTTTCTGCTTTCCTTTCCTCTGCTTTTTCCCTTTCCTGGCTCTGTAATTGCATCTCCAGTTTCCGTAGCTCCACATTTTCTTGTTCTTCTGGTAACCAATCCCAGGCTACATCTTCCCATGTTCCTAATCCCACCATAGATTGTATCACCACTGTCTGCATCTCTGCCTTCTTCATATTAGTTCGGACCTCTAAGCTAAAATATTTGGCCAATTTCCAGAGGTCCGATTTTACTAACGCTCTGAACTGTGCTTCACTAGGGGTCACTGCAAACTTCTCTGCATCAAACTCTATGGTGACTATTGTTAACACCTGTTAACCTTCACACATGAAATGTTTAAAAAAAAACTTTTTTTTTTGTTTGTTTTTTGGAAAAATTTAGGAATGTTGGAACAAGTTCCAAATTTGGGAATGTTAGGGAATTCTTTCCCGGACTAAACCTAGGGAATTTTATATCCTGGACGAGCCCCCATTTTATGTTACGGGGTCCTCCCCTATCCCCTGGTCTCGGTAAACCTCCAAACCCCGAGAGGGTCCCCGGCAGAAAGATAATATGTTATCCTTGGTTGAATTTAATCAATAATGAAACCCTCAATTAAACCATCAAATGAAACAATCAAAGCAATAATGAAACCACACCAAGGGTTATGAACAAACAATAATATATTATAAATCACACCGGAATCACGACACAAGTAATAATAGCAATTCACCCGACAATCCCTATCTGAAGATGGTACCACCTTATCTAGTCCTTTACCCAAACTCACGGCACTCCCCCATTGTCTCTGTACCACTCCAAGGCAAAGTCGATTCGCTCCAGCGATCATTGGATCAATGTCCAATCAAAATCAATTGAGGCGTGGACGATCAAAGCAACCCAGGTCAAGTGGTCCAACACCCAGCAAAATAGCGGTGGAATGGGAAACCTCCCAAAGACGCGCTCAGACGTACACTAGTTGCAGTTCAATCAGCGAGTCTCCTTATAATCCTCCAAAAGCCACTTTCTGGCACAGCCGTCCCACAGAGGAATAATGCCCGGCCGACGCGACAAAAACCTTTTCACTGAAGGTAGCGCATGTCAAATGGCGGACGGCCTTCACTCGAGCCGGGGCTTTGAGGCAAGGATACTCCGGAACCTCAATGCAGATACCCGACTACCCAGGCTCCACAGCACTCCGGCGATATCACCTATCGCACGAACTTTCTTTCAAGGATGCAAAGTTCACTCGCACTGTACGCTCGACCGCTCGGTCCGGAGCTTCCACAAAAACGTCTTTTCACGATCTCCTCACGCCTCTTCTTCCTTGCTCCCTTTTCTTCCGGGTCACGATCCGATTTCCGGCCACATTTTACCAGGAGCGCTTTTAAACCTTTTAACCACAATCACCCTTTCCCTTAAGCCTCAATGAGCATAATATCTAGAACCAACAATGATAACAATAACAACCATAATTAGGGCCGAATCCGTAACACATTCTATCTGGAAAATAAATAACAAACACAATGATAACATTGTAACAAATCATATATTAATTAATACTAATCATATTAACAACAACAATAATAAATAGTAGTATAATGTGGCAATAATAACAACGAATGTATAATCCTCCTTCCTGGCCCAAGTACATCTGGGCTTGGTGAAAGGCAAGCTCATGCTCAAGCAGTATAGCAGGCAGGTATTCGACAAGGCCGTGAAGACCAATTAAAATTTGGTCTAATGAACCAATGGGCCCACAAGTGATAGTAAAGAGAAGGGAGTGAGGCAAGATGCGCGGGGAATCCAGTTGTTGCGATATTATACACAAGGAAAACAATCATAACTAAACAATCCTTTGTAAGTTTCGGGTGTTCTATCGTGCTTAATTAATTATTCGCATATACACCTCATTAGCACAACCAAATTTCCTTGAATAAATCACTATACTCACTCATAGCCTACAAGACCCACAATGTCAGCACTTTGTGATCCTTCACGACGAATAACTTGCAGCCATTTTTTTCTTGTGTTTTAATTCCCTTGTGCCACCAACTCAGATCCCTAGTCATGTTTAATTGGAATTGAGGACATGATGTCAAGTTATAATTGGAATTGTATAATGATGAGCAAATCCAAAG